>NC_086451.1:5967679-6142679 GCF_028390025.1 Pseudophryne corroboree
AATATAGTATAGAATGACCTCCAGGCTGTGTGTATAAGGTGTATATGGAACATAAATATAGTATAGAATGACCTCCAGGCTGTGTGTATAAGGTGTATATGGAACATAAATATAGTATAGAATGACCTCCAGGCTGTGTGTATAAGGTGTATATGGAACATAAATATAGTATAGAATGACCTCCAGGCTGTGTGTATAAGGTGTATATGGAACATAAATATAGTATAGAATGACCTCCAGGCTGTGTGTATAAGGTGTATATGGAACATAAATATAGTATAGAATGACCTCCAGGCTGTGTGTATAAGGTGTATATGGAACATAAATATAGTATAGAATGACCTCCAGGCTGTGTGTATAAGGTGTATATGGAACATAAATATAGTATAGAATGACCTCCAGGCTGTGTGTATAAGGTGTATATGGAACATAAATATAGTATAGAATGACCTTCAGGCTGTGTGTATAAGGTGTATATGTAACATAAATGCATTCTGTGCTTAGATTTAGGTCCCATCACCATGATATCTCATTATGGTATGCAATTATTCCAAAATACGGAAAAATCCCATATCCAAAATACCTCTGGTCCCAAGCATTTTGGATAAGGGATACTCAACCTGTATATACTCGCTGTTCTTCCTGTTCTTCGCACGGGAGTTTCTGATTGTCACGGATGTAAATATAAATGAGTGATAATAATCAGGTAAATCTATAGAGATGTAAATGTGAGACGTGTTAATGTAAGTAAATATGAATCCCTGGTTCTTGGCGTTACCCGAGGAGAAACCGCAGCAGATACGATAAGAAGTGACAGGAACATTTCTGTAGTTTATTATATTCTCCACACTGGAGGTGCGATCCAAATTGTGATCCGATTGTCCGTTTGGGCGTTATCGTTAACGCAGCACAAGCCACGCATCGGTAATGACGTCATTATGTCACCCCCTTTTCATCCCCTTATGGGAGGTTTATTAGAATTGTAATTATGTAGTTTTCCTATTTCCCACCTGAAGAAAATCTGTGTTACATTTCATCTTCCTAATGTATCGGGGAGTGAGAGAATCAGTGATAAGTCAGTCAGTGAGTGAGGGCTTCCACATATATATATATATATATATATATATATATATAGATAGATAGACAAAAACGTGGCACTCACGGCACAATTGCAAGAAATCACAAGGACATCAGTCGCTGATGTAATGCAACGTTTCAGTGGTAGTCCACTGTCGTCAGGCTTTATTGAATAAAGCCTGACGACAGTGGACTACCACTGAAACGTTGCATTACATCAGCGACTGATGTCCTTGTGATTTCTTGCAATTGTGCCGTGAGTGCCACGTTTTTGTCTATCTGTGTTGTATTTTCACGGAGGCACCGGCGTTATTTAGATATAAGCATTTTGGAGTGCCTATCTCTGCATATGTATATATATATATATATATATATATATACTGCTCAAAAAAATAAAGGGAACACTAAAATAACACATCTTAGATCTGAATGAATGAAATATTCTTATTAAATACTTTGTTCTTTACATAGCTGAATGTGCTGACAACAAAATCACACAAAAATGATCAATGGAAATCAAATTTATTAACCCATGGAGGTCTGGATTTGGAGTCACACTCAAAATTAAAGTGGAAAAACACACTGCAGGCTGATCCAACTTTGATGTAATGTCCTTAAAACAAGTCAAAATGAGGCTCAGTAGTGTGTGTGGCCTCCACGTGCCTGTATGACCTCCCTACAACGCCTGGGCATGCTCCTGATGAGGTGGCGGATGGTCTCCTGAGGGATCTCCTCCCAGACCTGGACTAAAGCATCCGCCAACTCCTGGACAGTCTGTGGTGCAACGTGGCGTTGGTGGATGGAGCGAGACATGATGTCCCAGATGTGCTCAATTGGATTCAGGTCTGGGGAACGGGCGGGCCAGTCCATAGCATCAATGCCTTCGTCTTGCAGGAGCTGCTGACACACTCCAGCCACATGAGGTCTAGCATTGTCTTGCATTAGGAGGAACCCAGGGCCAACCGCACCAGCATATGGTCTCACAAGGGGTCTGAGGATCTCATCTCGGTACCTAATGGCAGTCAGGCTACCTCTTGCGAGCACATGGAGGGCTGTGCGGCCCCCCAAAGAAATGCCACCCCACACCATTACTGACCCACTGCCAAACCGGTCTTGCTGGAGGATGTTGCAGGCAGCAGAACGTTCTCCTTGGCGTCTCCAGACTCTGTCACGTCTGTCACATGTGCTCAGTGAGAACCTGCTTTCATCTGTGAAGAGCACAGGGCGCCAGTGGCGAATTTGCCAATCTTGGTGTTCTCTGGCAAATGCCAAATGTCCTGCACGGTGTTGGGCTGTAAGCACAACCCCCACCTGTGGACGTCGGGCCCTCATACCACCATCATGGAGTCTGTTTCTGATCGTTTGAGTAGACACATGCACATTTGTGGCTTGCTGGTGGTCATTTTGCAGGGCTCTGGCAGTGCTCCTCCTGTTCCTCCTTACACAAAGGTGGAGGTAGCGGTCCTGCTGGTGGGTTGTTGCCCTCCTACGGCCTCCTCCACGTCTCCTGATGTACTGGCCTGTATCCTGGTAGCGCCTCCATGCTCTGTACACTACGCTGACAAACACAGCAAACCTCCTTGCCACAGCTCGCATTGATGTGCCATCCTGGATGAGCTGCACTACCTGAGCCACTTGTGTGGGTTGTAGGGAGGTCATACAGACACGTGGAGGACACACACACTACTGAGCCTCATTTTGACTTGTTTTAAGGACATTACATCAAAGTTGGATCAGCCTGTAGTGTGTCTTTCCACTTTAATTTTGAGGGTGACTCCAAATCCAGACCTCCATGGGTTAATAAATTTGATTTCCATTGATCATTTTTGTGTGATTTTGTTGTCAGCACATTCAACTATGTAAAGAACAAAGTATTTCATAAGAATATTTCATTCATTCATTCAGATCTAGGATGTGTTATTTTAGTGTTCCCTTTATTTTTTTGAGCAGTGTATATATATATATATATATATATATATATAGTGTATATCTTATGTGTAAGTATCTGTTCCAGTGAGAACTCATTAGGGGTAGCTCACATATGGGTAAATGCTAAATCTCATTACATGCTAAATGGTTTTTAAACTCACTAGAGGGAGGGGAGAGCGACCCATCTGTACTTATAGCGGGACGCATCCTGCACCTTCCAGACCCAACGCTGCCGTAAGTCCCATTTGTAGGCGCACTTCTACCAATGTAATACAAACCCCTGTGATCACACAAAGGTACCATCTGTACTACACCGCGTCACACAGAGCCCCCTCACTCTCATTATAAGGCAAAGAGAGGGAGAATTTTATCTTTGTGCCGCATCTGTAAATCAGTATAAATAATGAAACCCCCCCTTACTGCGGCCTGGTGGGGGTGGAGCTGCTTCCTACGGGAGAATAAAGGATCGCAGTAAGGGGATTATCAGTACATATTCCCCCTCCACAGATATGCTGTTTCCAATGTGTGCTACTTGCTGGAATGGAGGACTATGGGGGTCATTCCGAGTTGATCGCTAGCTGCATTCGTTCGCTGTGCAGCGATGAGGGAAAAAAATTGCACTTCTGCGCATGCGTCGTACAATTGCAACGAACAATGTAGTTTCACACAGGGTCTAGCGAAGCTTTTCAGTCGCACTGCTGGCCGCAGAGTGATTGACTGACAGGAAGAGGGCGTTTCTGGGTGTCAACTGACCGTTTTCAGGGCGTGTTCGGAAAAACGCAGGCGTGCCAGGAAAAACACAGCCATGGCTGGTTTGTGACGTCAAAACAGGAACTGAACAGTCTGAAGTCATCGCAAGTGCTGAGTAGGTCTGAAGCTACTTTAAAACTGCACAACAAAAGTTTGCCGCCGCTCTGCGATCCTTTCGTTCGCACTTCTGCTAAGCTAAAATACACTCCCAGTGGGAGGTGGCATAGCGTTTGCACGGCTGCTAAAAACTGCTAGCTAGCTCAAAACCTACTCAGCGCTTGCCATCACTTCAGACTGTTCAGTTCCAGATTTGACGTCACAAACCCGCCCAGCCACACCTGCGTTTTTCCTGGCACGCCTGCGTTTTTCCGCACACTCCCTGAAAATGGTCAGTTGACACCCAGAAACTCCCACTTCCTGTCAATCACTCTGCGGCTGCCAGTGCGACTGAAATGCATTGCTAGACCCTGTGCAAAACGACATCGTTCGTTGTGCCCGTACGTCATGCGTGCGCATTGCGCTGCGTACGCATGCGCAGAATTGACGTTTTTTAGCCTGATCGCTGCGCTGCGAACAAATTCAGCTAGCGATCAACTCGGAATGACCCCCTATATATACGTGTGTATTGGTGCGCTAATTGCTGGAATGGAGGACTATATACGTGTGTATTGGTGCGCTACTTGCTGGAATGGAGGACTATATACGTGTGTATTGGTGCGCTACTTGCTGGAATGGAGGACTATATACGTGTGTATTGGTGCGCTACTTGCTGGAATGGAGGACTATATACGTGTGTATTGGTGTGCTACTTGCTGGAATGGAGGACTATATGGAGATTTGCTATATAGTGATTGTTATACAGAACATAAAATGAGTGACATTATATACACACAACATATATCAAAAATATCTTAATGAAAATATATATTTTATACAATTAGAGTTGCTCCTACTAATTTCTAGTCAGAGAACATTTTCTATATAAGTTTCCCTTAGTAACAGCAATGTGTATCTGTGAAGGGCTTGAACTTGTATCAATAATTCCCTTTCTACAAATGTGGATTGCGTTTTCCCGGGGTTCGTGGTGATAGCATGCATTTGTGTTACCAGCCCTGGCGCACATACCAGACCACAGCAGGCCGCACGTTTTGCAGCTCCTCTGTAGCGTCTGGGACATAATTCCTCGACTTCTAGAAATCACAATGATTCCGGCTTCCCGTGACATTCATTCTGAGACTCTGCTAATTTATTGTCATGGTATTTTGGACAGGGCAAGGTGTAACCGTTGATGGACGGAGTCGGTGCGAGAATTCAAATATAAACGGTGATGGTAGGAGCCGACGTGGGAATTCGGGTCTAAACGGTGATGGTAGGAGCAGACGCGGGAATTCAGGTCTAAACGGTGATGGTAGGAACAGACACGGGAATTCAGGTCTAAACAGTGATGGTAGGAGCAGACGCGGGAATTCAGGTCTAAACATTGATGGTAGGAGCCAACGTGGCAATTCAGGTCTAAACGGTGATGGTAGGAGCAGACGCGGGAATTCAGGTCTAAACGTTGATGGTAGGAGCCAACGTGGAAATTCAGGTCTAAACGTTGATGGTAGGAACAGACACGGGAATTCAGGTCTAAACAGTGATGGTAGGAGCCGACGCGGGAATTCAGGTCTAAACGGTGATGGTAGGAACAGACACGGGAATTCAGGTCTAAACGTTGATGGTAGGAGCCAACGTGGAAATTCAGGTCTAAACGTTGATGGTAGGAACAGACACGGGAATTCAGGTCTAAACAGTGATGGTAGGAGCCGACGCGGGAATTCAGGTCTAAACGGTGATGGTAGGAACAGACACGGGAATTCAGGTCTAAACAGTGATGGTAGGAGCAGACGCGGGAATTCAGGTCTAAACGTTGATGGTAGGAGCCAACGTGGCAATTCAGGTCTAAACGTTGATGGTAGGAGCCGACGCGGGAATTCAGGTCTAAACGGTGATGGTAGGAACAGACACGAGAATTCAGGTCTAAACAGTGATGGTAGGAGCCGACGTGGGAATTCAGGTCTAAACGGTGATGGTAGGAGCCGATGCGGGAATTCAGGTCTAAACGGTAATGGTAGGAGCCGACGTGGGAATTCAGGTCTAAACGGAGATGGTAGGAGCAGACGCGGGAATTCAGGTCTAAACGTTGATGGTAGGAGCCAACGTGGAAATTCAGGTCTAAACGTTGATGGTAGGAACAGACACGGGAATTCAGGTCTAAACAGTGATGGTAGGAGCCGACGCGGGAATTCAGGTCTAAACAGTGATGGTAGGAGCCGACGCGGGAATTCAGGTCTAAACGGTGATGGTAGGAACAGACACGGGAATTCAGGTCTAAACAGTGATGGTAGGAGCAGACGCAGGAATTCAGGTCTAAACGTTGATGGTAGGAGCCAACGTGGCAATTCAGGTCTAAACGTTGATGGTAGGAGCCGACGCGGGAATTCAGGTCTAAACGGTAATGGTAGGAGCCGACGTGGGAATTCAGGTCTAAACGGTGATGGTAGGAGCCGACGTGGGAATTCAGGTCTAAACGGTGATGGTAGGAGCCAACGTGGAAATTCAGGTCTAAACGGGGAAGGTAGGAGCAGACGCGGGAATTCAGGTCTAAACGGTGATGGTAGGAGCCAACGTGGAAATTCAGGTCTAAACGGTGATGGTAGGAGCCGACGCGGGAATTCAGGTCTAAAAGGTGATGGTAGGAACAGACACGGGAATTCAGGTCTAAACGTTGATGGTAGGAGCCAACGTGGAAATTCAGGTCTAAACGTTGATGGTAGGAGCCGACGCGGGAATTCAGGTCTAAACGGTGATGGTAGGAACAGACACGGGAATTCAGGTCTAAACAGTGATGGTAGGAGCCAACGTGGGAATTCAGGTCTAAACGGTGATGGTAGGAGCAGACGCGGGAATTCAGGTCTAAACGGTGATGGTAGGAGCCGATGCGGGAATTTAGGTCTAAACGGTAATGGTAGGAGCACGCGCGGGAATTCAGGTCTAAACGGTAGTGGTAGGAGCCGACGCGGGAATTCAGGTCTAAACGGGGAAGGTAGGAGCCGACGTGGGATTTAGGGTGTAACCGGAGATTGAAGGAGTCGGCACGGGAATTCAGGTCTACACGGTGATGGTAGGAGCCGACGCGGGATTTAGGGTGTAACTGGAGATGGACGGAGCTGCCATGGGATAAAGGGGTCTATTTACGAAGCCTTGGATGGAGATAAAGTACCAGCCAATCAGCTCATAACTGTCGTTTTTCAAACGAAGCCTGTGACATGGCAGTTAAGAGTACCGGAATTAGGGTGTAACCGGAAGTGGAAGGAGCCAGCGTAGGAATTAGGGTCTAACCAGAGATGGACAGAGCTGCTGCAGGAATTGGGGTATAACTGGAGATGGAAGGGGCCGGTGTGGGAATTAGGGTGTAACCAGAGAAAGGAGCCTGCGTGGGAATTAGGGTGTGATCGGAGCCGGAAGTTGCCTAAGCGGGAAATAGGGTGTATCCGGAGATGAAAGAAGCCAGCATGTGAATTAGGGTGTAACCGGAGATGGAAGGGGCCAGTGAGGGAATTAGGGTGTAACCGGAGATGGAAGGAGCCAGCGCGGGAATTAGGGTGTAACCGGAGATGGAAGGAGCCAGAGCGGGAATTTGGGTGTAACCGGAGATGGAAGGAGCCAGTGAGGGAATTAGGGTGTAACCGGAGATGAAAGAAGCCAGCGTGTGAATTAGGGTGTAACTGGAGATGGAAGGAGCCAGCGCGGGAATTTGGGTGTAACCGGAGATGAAAGAAGCCAGCGTGTGAATTAGGGTGTAACTGGAGATGGAAGGAGCCAGCGCGGGAATTTGGGTGTAACCGGAGATGGAAGGAGCCAGCGAGGGAATTAGGGTGTAACCGGAGATGGAAGGAGCCAGCGAGGGAATTAGGGTGTAACCGGAGATGGAAGGAGCCAGCGAGGGAATTAGGGTGTAACCGGAGATGGAAGGAGCCAGCGAGGGAATTAGGGTGTAACCAGAGATGGAAGGAGCCAGTGCGGGAATTAGGGTGTAATCGGAGATGGAAGTATTGAGTGCAGGAATTAGGGTGTAACTGGAGATGGAAGGAGCCAGTGCGGGAATTAGGGTGTAACCGGAGATGGAAGTATTGAGTGCGGGAATTAGGGTGTAACTGGAGATGGAAGGAGCCAGTGCGGGAATTAGGGTGTAACCAGAGATGGAAGGAGCCAGTACGGGAATTAGGGTGTAACTGGAGATGGAAGGAGCCAGTGCGGGAATTAGGGTGTAACCAGAGATGGAAGGAGCCAGTACGGGAATTAGGGTGTAACCGGAGCAGGAATTAGGGTGTAACCGAAGGAGAATGGAGGCGGTGCCAATGTACATTCTAAAAAATTCCGATGTTTCAGCGAATATAAATAAAATAATATTCATTCTTAACAAAAACATTAAAGCAATCCAAACAAATGAATATTGCAAAAAGACAATTACTGCAACAATGAGCCTGGTGATATCATCACACGGATGTCCAGCAAAGGTCGGAGCTGTGAAGATGCCGCAGCGCTCCCTCTGGCGTTATAACATGCCGCAGCGCATCTCATGCTGTTCTTCAGCAGCTGAGGTTTTTTCGTTCTTGGGCGGGTTTTTTGTCTCGGGCAATTTAATAGATAACATTTTTTAAATGAATGTGGATTTAACCCCATATGTCCCATAATCTCACCATACATAGTTATAAAAAATATCCCACCATTTTCACGTTTTCTGATTAACTTAATACGACATTATGGCGTGGAATGTATTATTATATATATATTTCCACTTCGGAAGATAAACAGTTCCCCCTGTATTATATAAAAACATCCCAGTGTATAAATCTATATATATACTGTAGCAAGAGTTACAGTTAGAACTTTCCTTTGGACCGGGAGGACACTAAGGAAATTCTCGTCTGATTGGTTATCCACCACAGCGTAACCCGGATCTGCCATATTCTCCCTGACATTGTGGCCTAGTCCGTTACAAAAGAATAAACGTGAGAGCTCTCTCTTTTCCCTTTGCATAAATGTCCGACCCCCATTCCTGTCCCGGTAACTGCGTTCAGACCAGACAAACATTTGTTTAGATTACAAAGTTGCATTAATACTATTTGCATACGTAAAAACGTGAATGCTGTCAATACGATACTTAGGATTCCGACAGGTACAGGTTTATAAATAAAATAAAAAGATAACTTATCCATCCGCCCCCACACAAAGACCCTAATGTATCCGTCTGTTTTGTTTTCTTATTGTTTTTTTGCTTGACATTAAAGTGACACATTATATATATTTATATCCGGTACATAATGTATAAGTACATTCATAGTTTTAAAAACAACACGTTGCCATTAATTGAAAAGCTCATACAGCACTGGGAGGAAGTGGTGCGACGGGCTGAATAAGCCTTTGGGGGGGGAGAGTTGTACTGTGCTTTAGTGGGTTTTGCACAATACCACCATAGACTGGGAGACAGAAGCTTCTGGATTTCATTTTCAAGAAAAGATTTCGGTGTATTCTCTGCAGGAAGAGCGGATTCATCCCCCCCCCACCCCACCCCAAACGAGATGACAAAAGAAGTGGTACTGAGCATTGCCGGCGCATCCTTGCCCTCACACATCCGTACTAATACTGCGGCTGCGGGAAAAGGCCTCCCTCATTGCGGACAGGCGGTTGGGATTCAGCACCTGCAAACTGCTCAGGTTGACCGGGAGTTCGATCTCTTCCTGGCTGATCGTCTTGTAGGTGATGCGCTCGCCACCATTTCGGATCTCGTCCGGCGGCTGCAGGAGGAAAGCTGGCGGCTCATTGTGGGAGCAGCCGTGACACACGCTCCGGTAGGGCGGGTGCTTTTTGTTGTAGGGGGAAGCGTAGATGGAAGGGCCATTGGCCAACACTACATTTCGGTTGCAATGTACCGGCGGGAATCGGGAATGGACGGCGAAATCGGGCTCTTCCTCATCCTCTTCCGAGTCCTCCTTCTTGCAGCAGTAATACTGAGGGGGCGACACACAGTACAATCAGCAGCGTCACTAAGAGGACAATCTAGTCAGACAAAGGCAGCAAACTGAGCGGACACGTTACACTGGAGAGCGGATTGCACCTTCAGATAACCTTAGCGCGCCCATTCCTTCATCTATTGCTTTAACTTCCCATCCATGTGCGCTCTGTGCTCTTCACCAAAGCCTTTACAAAATCCAAGTACAGTTCCTCTTTATTGGAACATGCTACAACCCCCCAGTGACCTGCTCTTTGGATAAGCCAGGGGGTGGGCAACGTGCGGCATGCTAGCTTCTGTGGAACTACACATCCCAGCATGCCCTGCCACAGTTTTGCTGTTAGGGCATGCTAAACCTGTCAGGGCATGCTGGGATTTGTAGTTCTACAGCAGCTGGAGTGCCACACGTTGCCCTGCCCCTGGGATAAGCTTTATTCCCAGATCGGTTCCTCTGTCATATCCAGTAGGGCAAGAAACAACCTATTAAATAACTTGCCTGATGATATAAACACATTGCAGAAGAGCACGGAGGTGAGATTTAGTATAGGTTGTAGGGGTGCATGTATAAACCAATAACAAAGCGACCCCTTTATAGACTATTGTTTCCTTACAGAGTAGGTTTGGATCCTGCAATAGGGACTATATTACTGCAGCTCATTTCAGATTAATTAGCACATTTTCTAAGCATTTCAATAAACATTAGATAGTAAAGTCCCTCATTCTATGATCCATCCGTGTGTAAGACATGAACGATGTAATGCCGTTCTCTCTGTGGGCATACCCGCAAGCTGAACCTTACAGCATGTATTTATTATTATTGTATCCATAGCTACAATCACGCAGGCCAATCAGCGGATCTGAGCCGACACCATGTGACACCTTACCTGTAGCCTGCAGTAGCAGAGGACCGCAATAATACACAGAAGTATAACAGTCGCTAAAATTCCACCGGTGATGACCACAGTACCGGCTGTCATTCGACCGTCTCTCCATTAACCACCTAAGATACCGGAAAAGATTATTAATAGGGACGCAGGTTATGTCGCAGGAACATGGCGTGCACTGACATCATATAACAATCGTGTTCTAAAATATATATATTATATATAACTCTTTATTTATTCAGAGTGACCAAACAAATTCAGAACAATACATTTGTAGGTTGAGCCATATACGTATCTCCGATTTTCACAAAAATTATAATTTTGTCCTAAAATATTTTGCTGTGTATCTGCTCCGTCATCTATATTTCCATGCAGGTAGTGAAAGCCGTCTATACATACAACTATTACACATACATACAACTATACAGACAGAAACCATTATCACTGGGAGAGAAGAGTCATACCACCATAATACGTAACAGGGCCACTGCCAGCTGCAGGAGTACCACCAGTGGCCCAGCAATGTGACACACATACACTGTCTGTTCTTTCTGGACTTAGGGGGGTCATTCCGAGTTGATCGCTAGCTGCATTTGTTCGCAGCGATCAGGCAAAAAACGGCTGTTCTGCGCATGCGTATGTGGCGCAATGCACACGCACGTCATACGAGCACAACGAACGATGTAGTTTTACACAGGGTTTACCGAAGCATTTCAATCGCACTGGTGGCCGCAGTGTGATTAGTAGGAAGTGGGCGTTTCTGGGTGGCAACTGACCGTTTTTAGGGAGTGTTCGGAAAAACGCAAGCGTGCCAGGGAAAACGCAGGCGTGGCTGGGCGAACGCTGGGCGGGCTTGTGATGTCAAAACAGGAAATGAACAGTCTGAAGTGATCGCAAGCGCTGAGTAGGTCTGGAGCTACTCTAAAACTGCACAAAAACACTTTGTAGCCGCTCTGCGATCCTTTCGTTCGCACTACTGCTAAGCTAAAATACACTCCCAGTGGGCGGCAGCATAGCGTTTGCACGGCTGCTAAAAACTGCTAGCGAGCGATCAACTTGGAATGATCCCCTTAGGGCCTAATTCAGATCTGATCGCAGCAGCAAATTTGTTAGCTAATGGGCAAAACCATGTGCAGTGCAGGTGGGGCAGATGTAACGTGCAGAGAGAGTTAGATTTGGGTGGGGTGTGTTCAAACTGAAATCTAAATTGCAGTTTAAAAATAAAGCAGCCAGTATTTACCCTGCACAGAAACAATATAACCCACCCAAATCTAACTCTCTCTGCACGTTACATCTGCCCCACCTGCAGTGCACATGGGGCCTAATTCAGACCTGTTCGCTCGCTAGGGTTTTTTGCAGCGCTGCGATCAGATAGTCGCCGCCCACGGGGGAGTGTATTTTTGCTTTGCAAGTGTGCGATCGCTTGTGCAGCCGAGAAGTACAAAAAAGTTTTGTGCAGTTTCTGAGTAGCCCAGGACTTACTCAGCCGCTGCGATCACATCAGCCTGTCCGGGCCCGGAATTGACGTCACACACCCGCCCTGCAAACGCTTCGACACGCCTGCGTTTTTCCAACCACTCCCAGAAAACGGTCAGTTGACACCCACAAACACCTTCTTCCTGTCAATCTCCTTGCGATTGGCTGCGCGAATGGATTCTTCGTAAAACCCATCGCACAGCAACGATCCGCTTTGTACCCGTGCGACGCGCCTGCGCATTGCGGTGCATACGCAGTTCTGGCCTGATTGCAGCGAAAAAACCTAGCGTGCGCTCAGGTCGGAATGACCCCCCCCATGGTTTTGCTCATTAGCTAACAAATTTGCTGCTGCGATCAGATCTGAATTCGGCCCCTATTCTGTGAGAGATGAATGTATTATTCTATATCTGCCAGTCATTACACATCTGATTGCTCTGTGCCCGGAAGCCTGTCTCTAGTGTATCTGATTTGCAGATTAAGGAGATTAATATCCCATCCTTTAATCTATATTATGCAGATGTGCAGAATTCTAACCAAGTATCAATCACATCCATGATCGCTCTGATTAATGATCCTGGATCTCGGCCCTTTTCTCATTTCTACCAGATTGTCTCATGCAAAGGAGAAACACTGATGCTGCTCGGAAGGACTCGCACCCCGGCTCTATAAAGGAACATAGCACGAAACCCGGGGCCGGTGGTAAGAAGATGACACCATATAACACCATCACAGTACCAGGCAGGAAACGCACAGGGCATGCTCAGCCTATTACTGACACCATCACAGTGCCAGGCAGGAAGTGCGCAGGGCATACTCACAGCCTATTACTGACACCAATACAGTACCAGGCAGGAAACGCGCAGGGCATACTCACAGCCTATTACTGACACCATCACAGTACCAGGCAGGAAGTGCGCAGGGCATGCTCAGCCTATTACACCATCACAGTGCCAGGTAGGAAGCGTGCAGGGCATGCTCACATCCTATTACACCAGCACAGTGCCAGGCAGGAAGCGCACAGGGCATGCTCACAGCCTATTACACCATCACAGTGCCAAGCAAGAAGCACGCAGGGCATGTTCACAGCCTATTACTGACACCATCACAGTACCAGGCAGGAAGCGTGCAGGACATGCTCACAGCCTATTACTGACACCATCACAGTGCCAGCAGGAAGCATGCAGGGCATGCTCACAGCCTATTACTGACACCATCACAGTACCATCAGGAAGCATGCAGGGCATGCTCACAGCCTATTACACCATCACAGTGCCAAGCAGGAAGCACGCAGGGCATGCTCACAGCCTATTACTGACACCATCACATTACCAGGCAGGAAGTGCGCAGGGCATGCTCAGCCTATTACACCATCACAGTGCCAGGTAGGAAGCGTGCAGGGCATGCTCACAGCCTATTACACCATCATAGTGCCAGGAAGGAAGCGCACAGGGTATGCTCACAGCCTATTACACCATCACAGTGCCAGGCAGGAAGCGTGCAGGACATGCTCACAGCCTATTACACCATCACAGTGCCAGGCAGGAAGCGCACAGGGCATGCTCACAGCCTATTACACCATCACAGTGCCAGGCAGGAAGCGCACAGGGCATGCTCACAGCCTATTACACCATCACAGTGCCAGGTAGGAAGCGTGCAGGGCATGCTCACAGCCTATTACACCATCACAGTGCCAGGCAGGAAGCGCACAGGGTATGCTCACAGCCTATTACACAATTACAGTGCCAGACAGGAAGCGTGCAGGACATGCTCACAGCCTATTACACCATCACAGTGCCAGGCAGGAAGCGAGCAGGACATGCTCACAGCCTATTACACAATCACAGTGCCAGGCAGGAAGCGCACAGGGCATGCTCACAGCCTATTACACCATCACAGTGCCAAGTAGGAAGCACGCAGGGCATGCTCACAGCCTATTACTGATACCATCACAGTACCAGGCAGGAATTGCGCAGGGAATGCTCAGCCTATTACACCATCCCAGTGCCAGGCAGGAAGCGTGCAGAACATGCTCACAGCCTATTACACCATCACAGTGCCAGGCAGGAAGCGCACAGGGCATGGTCACAGCCTATTACACCATCACAGTGCCAGGCAGGAAGCGCATAAGGCATGCTTACAGTCTATTACACCATCACAGTACCAGGCAGGAAGTGCGCAGAACATGCTCACAGTCTATTATTGACACCATCACAGTGCCCGGCAGGAAGCACGCAGGACATGCTCACAGTCTATTAGACACCATCACAGTTCCAGGCAGGAAGTGCGCAGGACATGCTCACAGCCTATTACTGACACCATCACAGTGCCAGCAGGAAGCGCGCAGGGCATGCTCACAGCCTATTACTGACACCATCACAGTGCCAGCAGGAAGCGCGCAGGGCATGCTCACAGCCTATTACACCATCACAGTGCCAGACAGGAAGCGTGCAGGGCATGCTCAGCCTATTACTGCCAACATCACAGTGCCAGGCAGGAAGCACGCAGGGTATGCTCACAGCCTATTACACCATCACAGTGCCAGGCAGGAAGCACGCAGGGCATGCTCACAGCCTATTACACCATCACAGTGCCAGACAGGAAGCGTGCAGGACATGCTCACAGCCTATTACACCATCACAGTGCCAAGCAGGAAGCATGCAGGGCATGCTCACAGCCTATTACTGACACCATCACAGTACCAGGCAGGAAGCGTGCAGGACATGCTCACAGCCTATCACTGACACCAACACAGTAAAAGCAGGAAGCACGCAGGGCATGCTCACAGCATATTACACCATCACAGTGCCAGGCAGGAAGCGCACAGGGCATGCTCACAGTCTATTACACCATCACAGTACCAGGCAGGAAGCACGCAGGACATGCTCACAGTCTATTACTGACACCATCACAGTTCCAGGCAGGAAGTGCGCAGGACATGCTCACAGCCTAATACTGACACCCTCACAGTGCCAGCAGGAAGCGCGCAGGGCATGCTCACAGCCTATTACTGACACCATCACAGTGCCAGCAGGAAGCGCGCAGGGCATGCTCACAGCCTATTACACCATCATAGTGCCAGACAGGAAGCGTGCAGGGCATGCTCAGCCTATTACTGCCACCATCACAGTGCCAGGCAGGAAGCGCGCAGGGTATGCTCACAGCCTATTACACCATCACAGTGCCAGACAGGAAGCGTGCAGGACATGCTCACATCCTATTACACCAGCACAGTGCCAGGCAGGAAGTGCACAGGGCATGCTCACAGCCTATTACACCATCACAGTGCCAAGCAGGAAGCATGCAGGGCATGCTCACAGCCTATTACTGACACAATCACAGTACCAGGCAGAAAGCGTGCAGGACATGTGCACAGCCTATTACTGACACCATCACAGTACCAGCAGAAAGCACGCAGGGCATGCTCACAGCCTATTACACCATCACAGTGCAAAGGAGGAAGCACGCAGGGCATGCTCACAGCCTATTACTGACACCATCACAGTACCAGCAGGAAGCACGCAGGGCATGCTCACAGCCTATTACACCATCACAGTTCCAAGGAGGAAGCACGCAGGGCATGCTCATAGCCTATTGCTGACACCATCACAGTACCAGGCAGGAAGTGTGCAGGGCATGTTCAGCCTATTACACCATCACAGTGCCAGGCAGGAAGCGCACAGGGCATGCTCACAGCCTATTACACCATCACAGTGCCAGGCAGGAAGCGTGCAGGACATGCTCACAACCTATTACACCATCACAGTGCCAGGCAGGAAGCGCACAGGGCATGCTCACAGCCTATTACTGACACCATCACAGTACCAGACAGGAAGTGCGCAGGGCATGCTCACAGCCTATTACACCATCACAGTGCCAGGCAGGAAGCTTGCAGGACATGCTCACAGCCTATTACACCATCACAGTGCCAGGCAGGAAGCGTGCAGGACATAGTCACAGCCTATTACACCATCACAGTGCCAGGCAGGAAGCGCACAGGGCATGCTCACAGTCTATTACACCATCACAGTACCAGGCAGGAAGTGCGCAGGACATGCTCACAGTCTATTATTGACACCATCACAGTGCCCGGCAGGAAGCATGCAGGACATGCTCACAGTCTATTACTGACACCATCACAGTTCCAGGCAGGAAGTGCGCAGGACATGCTCACAGCCTATTACAGACACCATCACAGTGCCAGCAGGAAGCGCGCAGGGCATGCTCACAGCCTATTACTGCCACCATCACAGTGCCAGGCAGGAAGCGCGCAGGGTATGCTCACAGCCTATTACACCATCACAGTGCCAGACAGGAAGCGTGCAGGACATGCTCACATCCTATTACACCAGCACAGTGCCAGGCAGGAAGTGCACAGGGCATGCTCACAGCCTATTACACCATCACAGTGCCAAGCAGGAAGCATGCAGGGCATGCTCACAGCCTATTACTGACACAATCACAGTACCAGGCAGGAAGCGTGCAGGACATGTGCACAGCCTATTACTGACACCATCACAGTACCAGCAGGAAGCACGCAGGGCATGCTCACAGCCTATTACACCATCACAGTGCCAAGGAGGAAGCACGCAGGGCATGCTCACAGCCTATTACTGACACCATCACAGTACCAGCAGGAAGCACGCAGGGCATGCTCACAGCCTATTACACCATCACAGTGCCAAGGAGGAAGCACACAGGGCATGCTCACAGCCTATTGCTGACACCATCACAGTACCAGGCAGGAAGTGTGCAGGGCATGTTCAGCCTTTTACACCATCACAGTGCCAGGCAGGAAGCGCACAGGGCATGCTCACAGCCTATTACACCATCACAGTGCCAGGCAGGAAGCGTGCAGGACATGCTCACAGCCTATTACACCATCACAGTGCCAGGCAGGAAGCGTGCAGGACATGCTCACAACCTATTACACCATCACAGTGCCAGGCAGGAAGCGCACAGGGCATGCTCACAGCCTATTACTGACACCATCACAGTACCAGACAGGAAGTGCGCAGGGCATGCTCACAGCCTATTAAACCAGCACAGTGCCAGGCAGGAAGCTTGCAGGACATGCTCACAGCCTATTACACCATCACAGTGCCAGGCAGGAAGCGTGCAGGACATAGTCACAGCCTATTACACCATCACAGTGCCAGGCAGGAAGCGCACAGGCATGCTCACAGCCTATTACTGCCACCATCACAGTGCCAGGCAGGAAGCGCGCAGGGTATGCTCACAGCCTATTACACCATCACAGTGCCAGACAGGAAGCGTGCAGGACATGCTCACATCCTATTACACCAGCACAGTGCCAGGCAGGAAGTGCACAGGGCATGCTCACAGCCTATTACACCATCACAGTGCCAAGCAGGAAGCATGCAGGGCATGCTCACAGCCTATTACTGACACAATCACAGTACCAGGCAGGAAGTGCGCAGGACAAGCTCACAGTCTATTATTGACACCATCACAGTGCCCGGCAGGAAGCACGCAGGACATGCTCACAGTCTATTACTGACACCATCACAGTTCCAGGCAGGAAGTGCGCAGGACATGCTCACAGCCTATTACAGACACCATCACAGTGCCAGCAGGAAGCGCGCAGGGCATGCTCACAGCCTATTACTGCCACCATCACAGTGCCAGGCAGGAAGCGCGCAGGGTATGCTCACAGCCTATTACACCATCACAGTGCCAGGCAGGAAGCACGCAGGGCATGCTCACAGCCTATTACACCATCACAGTGCCAGACAGGAAGCGTGCAGGACATGCTCACATCCTATTACACCAGCACAGTGCCAGGCAGGAAGCGCACAGGGCATGCTCACAGCCTATTACACCATCAGTGCCAAGCAGGAAGCATGCAGGGCATGCTCACAGCCTATTACTGACACCATAACAGTACCAGCAGGAAGCACGACGGGCATGCTCACAGCCTATTACACCATCACAGTGCCAAGCAGGAATCATGCAGGGCATGCTCACAGCCTACTACTGACACCATCACAGTACCAGGCAGGAAGTGCGCAGGGCATGCTCAGCCTATTACACCATCACAGTGCCAGGTAGGAAGCGTGCAGGGCATGCTCACAGCCTATTACACCATCACAGTGCCAGGCAGGAACCGTGCAGGACATGCTCACAGCCTATTACACCATCCCAGTGCCAGGCAGGAAGCGTGCAGGACATGCTCACAGCCTATTACACCATCACAGTGCCAGGCAGGAAGCGCACAGGGCATGCTCACAGTCTATTACACCATCACAGTGCCAGACAGGAAGCCCACAGGACATGCTCACAGCCTATTACTGATACCATCACAGTGCCAGGTAGGAAGCGTGCAGGACATGCTCACAACCTATTACTGACACCATCACAGTGCCAGGCAGGAAGCGTGCAGGACATGCTCACAGCCTATTACACCATCACAGTGCCAGGCAGGAAGCGCACAGGGCATGCTCACAGCCTATTGCACCATCACAGTGCCAGGCAGGAAGCGCACAGGACATGCTCACAGCCTATTACTGACACCATCACAGTGCCAGGCAGGAAGCGCACAGGGCATGCTCACAGCCTATTACACCATCACAGTGCCAGGCAGGAAGCGCACAGGGCATGCTCACAGCCTATTTACACCATCACAGTGCCAGGCAGGAAGCGCACAGGACATGCTCACAGCCTATTACTGACACCATCACAGTGCCAGGCAGAAAGCACAAAGGGCATGCTCACAGCCTATTACACCATTACAGTGCCAGGCAGGAAGCGCACAGGGCATGCTCAGCCTATTACTGACACCATCACAGTGCCAGGCAGGAAGCGTGCAGGGCATGCTCACAACCTATTATTGACACCATCACAGTGCCAGGCAGGAAGCGTGCAGGGCATGCTCACAGCCTATTACTGACACCATCACAGTGCTAGGCAGGAAATGAGCAGGGCATGCTCACAGCCTATTACACCATCACAGTGCCAGGCAGGAAATGCGCAGGGCATGCTCACAGCCTATTACTGACACCATCACAGTGCCAGGCAGGAAATGCGCAGGGCATGCTCACAGCCTATTACTGACACCATCACAGTGCCAGGCAGGAAGCGTGCAGGTCATGTTCGGGTTAACTGAAATACTCAAACTGTCAGCCAATGCGGAAGGGTGTGATTACGATTCATCCCCTGGGCATCCAGTGCAGGGTGCAACGGTGAGACTAATTATCACGAGGTCATTACTTGAGTGTTTCAGATGCCCCCCAAAATGTTGTCTCGTTAGGTGACTGCCTTCATTCACCTGATGATCGCATCTTTCCAGCACACAGAGTGTCACCACGGGGAACTAGGTTGCAGTAATTATGTGGTGACCTCTGACGTCTGTTTGTACGCAGATGTAATTGCGAGTCTCTGTGTTACGGAGCTGTTAATGTCAGCCAGTGATACCGCCGTCCAAGAATGAAAGACACGCCACCGGAGCCATCGCAACTCATTCACAATTGCGCACACATTCACAGCCTATACACAATGAAGGAGAACACCGACTGCTAGGGTAGCCCTATGGCGACGCAGACTGGATGCGGCAATAGTGACGTTGGCGCCATGTTTCTCTGCATACATGATCACAGCTGCATATACACTCCATGAAAGCAGAAGTGACAAGCCTGCATTGCGATCGCAACACATGCGCACTCTGACGATAATCGCTTCATTGCGTGACCATCATCCACTGCGTACAAACACGAGCTGCATGCATGATCTGCCATTAATCCCGTGTACACAGTAGCCACGATATCCCAACGGTCACAATTTTGAGAGTGGAATCCAGACAAAGTCCCAATTTTTTGTGAGTACTGTAACGCACCCCTCTCGCAGTCTAACCCTAGCGCCCCCCAGTGCCCAACTATAATACTCACCTGTTGGGATTTGTTGATATTTTGACTGTCAGTATTCCGCAGCCAGTATTGTGACGCACGGAGCGCGTCTGCGTTAGCTCATTGTACTTTACCCGTAACACTGAACATTGGATACAACAAACCAGAATACTTATTTACACAAAATAATGGCCAAATCCAATTGTCTTTTATTGTATCAGCTGCCGGAGATAAGTGCGACCTTTCCAGATGGAGCGCTCTCTCTGTAGGAGAATGCAATAAAATGGCTTTGCAGTAAATCATTAAGACAGAGACCGCAAGAGACAGCCGCAACCTCTCAATAGAAAGGTCAGGGGTTAAAGATTATATTTCATCAACAAAGATGGCACTTGGCAAACTTAATAAAATGGATGTGCTGTAATAGCGTACTACTCCATCATTCCTGCTCCCTGCCATGGTTATAAAACACAATACAAGTAGCTAACAGCTTCCGATAGACGCCGCACATTGTAATGTCTGTATGCATCCTGCCCTAACGTGGCATGCAAACTAATATTGGTAACGTTTAAATCTGCAGCGGCCCCTGGTGGTCACATATGGGAGTGCATTCTCTTAGCCAGCGGGATCAGTATAAGCGAGTCTGGGCCGCAACAAACCTAATATAACTGTTCTTTATTTATTTCCCGCCCTCTGTAATGATTTGCAGAACATCTAATTGGTCCTCTTGCCTCCCCCCAATCTGAGGGGGTAATACACCTTAATGGTAGTCAGGGCCTATCTGACAGCTGAGATGCGTTCTGCGTGGACGTGTGTCCTTAGTCCTGTACCGGTCCCGTCACCTCCACGCCTCTCACCGAGCATCTGATAAATCAATAATGTAAATAGGAGACGAGAGAAAGACAAATGACTGCTAAGCTGGACGTTTATTGGCGTAATGAGTGCGCAGGATGCGCCATTCTCACCTATAAATGCTGGATAGCAACGGCTGCTGTGCCCTACACGAGTTGTGCCTATTGCTGTACTTTGCTACAGGCACCCCAAATAAAACTAAACAGTAAAATATCCCTGATTTGTATTTAAAGCAGAAATAAACGTCCTTTGGCCCTCATTCCGAGTTGTTCGCTCGTTCTTTTTCATCGCATCGCAGCGATTTTCCGCAAACTGCGCATGCGCAATGTTCGCACTGCGACTGCCCCAAGTAAATTTGCTAAGAAGTTTGGTATTTTACTCACGGCATTACGAGGTTTTTTGTTCGTTCTGGTGATCGTTGTGTGATTGACAGGAAGTGGGTGTTTCTGGGCGGAAACTGGCCGTTTTATGGGAGTGTGTGAAAAAACGCTGCCGTTTCTGGGAAAAACGCGGGAGTGGCTGGAGAAACGGAGGAGTGTCTGGGCGAACGCTGGGTGTGTTTGTGACGTCAAACCAGGAACGAAACTGACTGAACTGATCGCAGTGGCAGAGTAAGTCTGGAGCTACTCAGAAACTGCTAAGAAATTTCTATTCGCAATTTTGAGAATCTTTCGTTCGCAATTTTGCTAAGCTAAGATTCACTCCCAGTAGGCGGCGGCTTAGCATGTGCAAAGCTGCTAAAAGCAGCTTGCGAGCGAACAACTCGGAATGAGGGCCATTATCGCCTCGTCCCAGCGGTGAGATCCGGGTTATGCTAATGCAATAATGGAACAGGTTGGTTTATACCGAGTCATTTCTAAAACCAGGTTAAATCCATTAATAGATAAGAGGGAGATAGTGGGCTGCGAGTATACACACATCGGATCAGCTGTATATTCGGTTTCTCCATATATACACAGGACTCTGCAGATTGCTGTGCAGAAAATGAATGGCTACACGACGTAGATGATTGTCAGCTCTGCTGGCCAACAGATCGTCACCTCTGCCTCGACAGACAGAACGCTTGGTGCCCAGCTCCCGTACCCAGGATGAATGAGCCCTCTTTTCTGTAACTACCCCGCAGCAACGCCCGACTTCACTGAATACACATAAATGACACATAAAACAAGACATCATCTCATCTGCCAGAAGAAGGCTCCCTGGGGGAAGCAGCTGGATCATTCCGGAGGCTGCGGAGTCCTCAGGCCCTCCTGCGTCACGGTGGTCCAAACCTGTCTATTTCTCCCCCCTACCTCTCAGATGCTTCCTGCCAGCGCTGAATTGGCAATTTGTACGCACTGAGCGGAGGAAAGGACGGGATTACCACACCGACTCTGGCACACGTACGGGGAGGACCACATCTGTTATTGTGGGAGCAGACAAAGCTCCCTGTGTGCGGCTTCTGGGAGACCTGACGTCCTCAGACCGTCTCATTCCTGAGCTCGCTTCTCTTCTCTAATATTGGGTTTCTGTCTCAGAAATAGGAATGGACGCGCGTCTTGTATTTGCAGTACGTTCTCTGCTCTCAGACTGTTTACACTGAGGCTGGATCTGCCGGCAGACACACATCACACAATGCACTGCCGCCACACAGGGCTAATTGTCCACCATGGCCGGAGCTACAGCTGGCTACACATCCAGCAGTGACCCGTAAATCCCATCCAGCCTGCAGATCGCTCAGCGCGCCGCAGGGAACACGCTGATCAGTAACATTCCCGGTTTCATTGTAAAAGGCAACTGTAAGACACTAAGCCCAAAACACAGGTTCAGATTTATCAAGCCTTGGAGAGTGATAAAATACCAGCCAATGAGCCACTAACTGTCAGGTTACAGGCGGTGTTTGACAAATGGCGGTTAGTATCACTCTCCAAGGCTTGATAAATCTGGGCCACAATTGGCCTTGATAAAGGTCCCACAAAATAACACAACTTGATGTCCGAGTTCCAGTTTTAAGAGCCCGAGTCTATGTCTTGTACGCTGGCCGCAAACGGATGTCTGATGTATCTGCCCCAGTCCTGCCGATCTCTGCGGAGGAACCGACCTCAGCCCCGTGTATACTACTGCAGCCGTCACCGCCATAACCGCCACGACTATACGCCCGCCATACGGTTCTTTACGTGCATACTCCTGACTGCAGCCCAGCCACCACATAGTAACGCTAATTTGGCGGACAGAGAAACCACTGAGAAATACGCCTGACGGAAGAGCCCAGAGATGCGCGTTTTGCAGCACATGTGCGCTCTGCAGAAATAAAGCCAGTGCGAGCTCGCATGCCACTCGGAATTGGTGTTACTGAGCAGGAAGTCATCTGCGCACAACACGATTTCTTCCTGCGCAATCGCAACCTTGGAATGTGCAAGCTAAAGTCCCTAGCCACTGTGACTGCAGCCACTGTGTCCGGAAATAACGGAGCTGGATTATGTGCTCAACAAGCTATATTCCTGAAATATCTGGGACCCTCAGCTCAAACCCATCCTAGCTCTTTCCATCATGCCTAAACCAAACACCCTCCTATTTCCTGCTCTCATCCGCCCAATCGCAAACATCTGATCTCTACTTCTTTCCATCAGCTATATATTGTGCAGCACTGAGTGGTGACATTTCCAGTAAATTAGGACCCTCTGGGTGGGTTCCTGCCTCCTAACCCCCAATGAGGACACACGTTGGACGAACACAATGACCAATATGTGTAGCAGAATCCCATAAATGACCCCCTGAGAGGCTATCTCTGAGATGTCGCCTCTAGTCTGCAATGTGCCCAGAGCAGCTGTATTCAGGACTAGCGTTCTAGCTGGAGGAAAAGAAGCGTCTTTCATTAATCAGGAACCAGGATTGTGCTGAGCAGTAAGTGGCGTGAGCGCATCTCCACAGAACGCTCCGCACTTTCTCCCAGCAGCCTAGACTGTTTAATATCAGTGATGACCTGTTCTGTCTGACGGAGCAGTGGGAGGGCGGCCAGTGACCTAATGATAGAGATATACAAAGTGACAGCGGTGCTGTGGGAAAGCCTGGCTGGCTCGCCAATTGTAATGGCTCTCTGGCGACACAAGATCTCTGATCCCTACTACTCTGACAGTAAATCCCTGATCCCTAATGCTCCAACAGTGACTGCGTGATCCCAATTTTTTACTTCTCAGTAGAGGAACTAAGTGGATCGAGGTGTCCAATCATCTTATTTCTTCACATGCAAACACAACAAGCGCAAGCGCTAAGAGAAAATGTACGGTTAATTACAGGAGCAGTCCAGACGTTTCCCAGCATGCATCTCTGACCTCGGTAATCAGGCTGGCACAGGCTTGTAGGTCACTATATGAGGGAGGGCAGCGGGATGCACACTGGTGGCGATGAGGGGTTTCTACAGCTTGTGTAAGGGCTAAGGGGCAGATGTACTAAGCAGCGGCTTGCAGGAAGCACCCAGTCTCGGCATGCTGTAAGACACTATGTACTGCCGTTCTTAATCCTCGCTGCTCAGTAGATCCACCCTCAAGTACTCCGGCCAGGGTTTCAACTTTGAAGTGGCGTCGCTTTGCTAATAGCTGGGTCCTGACATGAAGTGAAATGGGTGTTTATTGGGGGGGGGGGTGGAGTTGGGAAAATGCAGACGCGCCATGGCCGTTTCAAGCTCATATGTGGAAAAACATGGCTCCTGTGTGGCCACAGATCTGCCCTTACACACGCTGTTCCTCCTTTTTGCATATAGGAGACGAATGTGTACAGAATTGCGAATAAGTCTGCGATATCTCCGGCGGGCGTCTTACTGCTGGGCAGCAGCGTCAATCCGTTGCCTAGAGACACGCAATTGCGTTTACGCTCAAACAATGAAGCCCAAAGTAATTTTACATGAATTAAATATAGTGTAAAAACGTACAAATAAAATATTTCTCAGACCCTTCAGCTGTTACATAACCCCCAGTGACTTTCTGCTTCCCCCCGATAAATACGCGGGGAGCCTGGGGGTGTCTTCCATCTCTGCTGACCCAGCAACACTGTAACACATCCATAGCATTAAGCAGTCACATCCCTTCCTTATACCGAGACACAGCCCACTGCTGCCCCCCAGTGGTAGACAGTGAGGGTGCAAGAACTGTGCCATTACTTCCCACATTATAACAAGTGAATGACTAAAAGGCGTAATTTTAGAGTACGCATTGGTATTGTGCGCTTTACATGTGAGTAATATGCAGAGACAGTGGTAATGTGCGCTTTACATGTGAGTAATATGCAGAGACTGTGGTAATATGCGCTTTACATGTAAGTAATATGCAGAGACAGTGGTAATATGCGCTTTACATGTGAGTAATATGCAGAGACAGTCGCAATGTACGCTTTACATGTGAGTAATATGCAGAGACAGAGGTAATGTGCGCTTTACATGTGAGTAATATGCAGAGACAGAGGTAATGTGCGCTTTACATGTGAGTAATATGCAGAGACAGTGCTAATGTGCGCTTTACATGTGAGTAATATGCAGAGACAGTGGTAATGTGCGCTTTACATGTGAGTAATATGCAGAGACAGTGCTAATGTGCGCTTTACATGTGAGTAATATGCAGAGACAGTGCTAATGTGCGCTTTACATGTGAGTAATATGCAGAGACAGTGGTATTGTGCGCTTTACATGTGAGTAATATGCAGACAGTGGTATTGTGCGCTTTACATGTGAGTAATATGCAGAGACAGTGGTATTGTGCGCTTTACATGTGAGTAATATGCAGAGACAGTGGTAATGTGCGCTTTACATGTGAGTAATATGCAGAGACAGTGCTAATGTGCGCTTTACATGTGAGTAATATGCAGAGACAGTGCTAATGTGCGCTTTACATGTGAGTAATATGCAGAGACAGTGCTAATGTGCGCTTTACATGTGAGTAATATGCAGAGATAGTGGTCATGTGCGCTTTACATGTGAGTAATATGCAGAGACAGTGGCAATGTACGCTTTACATGTGAGTAATATGCAGAGACAGTGATAATGTACACGTTACATGTGAGTAATATGCAGAGACAGTGGTAATGTGCGCTTTACATGTGAGTAATATGCAGAGACAGTGGTAATGTGCGCTTTACATGTGAGTAATATGCAGAGACAGTGGCAATGTACGCTTTACATGTGAGTAATATGCAGAGACAGTGGTAATGTGCACTTTACATGTGAGTAATATGCAGAGACAGTGCTAATGTGCGCTTTACATGCGAGTAATATGCAGAGACAGTGCTAATGTGCGCTTTACATGTGAGTAATATGCAGACAGTGGTATTGTGCGCTTTACATGTGAGTAATATGCAGAGACAGAGGTAATGTGCGCTTTACATGTGAGTAATATGCAGAGACAGTGCTAATGTGCGCTTTACATGTGAGTAATATGCAGAGACAGTGGTAATGTGCGCTTTACATGTGAGTAATATGCAGAGACAGTGGTAATGTGCGCTTTACATGTGAGTAATATGCAGAGACAGTGCTAATGTGCGCTTTACATGTGAGTAATATGCAGAGACAGTGCTAATGTGCGCTTTACATGTGAGTAATATGCAGACAGTGGTATTGTGCGCTTTACATGTGAGTAATATGCAGAGACAGTGGTAATGTGCGCTTTACATGTGAGTAATATGCAGAGACAGTGCTAATGTGCGCATTACATGTGAGTAATATGCAGAGACAGTGGTAATGTGCGCTTTACATGTGAGTAATATGCAGAGACAGTGGTAATGTGCGCTTTACATGTGAGTAATATGCAGAGACAGTGCTAATGTGCGCTTTACATGTGAGTAATATGCAGAGACAGTGCTAATGTGCGCTTTACATGTGAGTAATATGCAGAGACAGTGGTATTGTGCGCTTTACATGTGAGTAATATGCAGAGACAGTGGCAATGTACGCTTTACATGTGAGTAATATGCAGAGACAGTGGTAATGTACACGTTACATGTGAGTAATATGCAGAGACAGTGGTAATGTACGCTTTACATGTGAGTAATACGCAGAGACAGTGGCAATGTGCGCTTTACATGTGAGTAATATGCAGAGACAGTGGTATTGTGCGCTTTACATGTGAGTAATATGCAGAGACAGTGGCAATGTGCGCTTTACATGTGAGTAATATGCAGAGACAGTGGTAATGTACACGTTACATGTGAGTAATATGCAGAGACAGTGGTAATGTACACGTTACATGTGAGTAATATGCAGAGACAGTGGTAATGTGCGCTTTACATGTGAGTAATATGCAGAGACAGTGGCAATGTACGCTTTACATGTGAGTAATATGCAGAGACAGTGCTAATGTGCGCTTTACATGTGAGTAATATGCAGACAGTGGTAATGTGCGCTTTACATGTGAGTAATATGCAGAGACAGTGCTAATGTGCGCTTTACATGTGAGTAATATACAGAGACAGTGCTAATGTGCGCTTTACATGTGAGTAATATGCAGACAGTGGTATTGTGCGCTTTACATGTGAGTAATATGCAGAGACAGTGGTAATGTGCGCTTTACATGTGAGTAATAATATGCAGAGACAGTGCTAATGTGCGCTTTACATGTGAGTAATATGCAGAGACAGTGGCAATGTACGCTTTACATGTGAGTAATATGCAGAGACAGTGGTAATGTACACGTTACATGTGAGTAATATGCAGAGACAGTGGTAATGTGCGCTTTACATGTGAGTAATACGCAGAGACAGTGGCAATGTGCGCTTTACATGTTAGTAATATGCAGAGACAGTGGTATTGTGCGCTTTACATGTGAGTAATATGCAGAGACAGTGGCAATGTGCG
Source organism: Pseudophryne corroboree (assembly GCF_028390025.1). Taxonomy (NCBI): domain Eukaryota; kingdom Metazoa; phylum Chordata; class Amphibia; order Anura; family Myobatrachidae; genus Pseudophryne; species Pseudophryne corroboree. Next base: position 5,995,376 of record NC_086451.1, read on the forward strand.
CTTTACATGTGAGTAATATGCAGAGACAGTGGTATTGTGCGCTTTACATGTGAGTAATATGCAGAGACAGTGGCAATGTGCGCTTTATATGTGAGTAATATGTAGAGACAGTGGCAATGTGCGTTATACATGGGAGTAATATGCAGAGACAGTGCTAATGTGCGCTTTATATGTGAGTAATATGCAGAGACAGTGGCAATGTGCGTTATACATGTGAGTAATATGCAGAGACACTGGTAATGTGCGCTTTATATGTGAGTAATATGCAGAGACAGTGGCAATGTGCGTTATACATGTGAGTAATATGCAGAGACAGTGGTAATGTGCGCTTTACATGTGAGTAATATGCAGAGACAGTGGCAATGTGCGTTATACATGTGAGTAATATGCAGAGACAGTGGCAATGTGCATTATACATGTGAGTAATATGCAGAGACAGTGGCAATGTGCGTTATACATGTGAGTAATATGCAGAGACAGTGGCAATGTGCGTTATACATGTGAGTAATATGCAGAGACAGTGGTATTGTGCGCTTTACATGTGAGTAATATGCAGAGACAGTGGCAAGGGCCCTCATTCCGAGTTGTTCGCTCGCAAGCTGCTTTTAGCAGCTTTGCACACGCTAAGCCGCCGCCTACTGGGAGTGAATCTAAGCTTATCAAAATTGCGGACGAAAGATTCGCAATATTGCGAAAAGACTTCTCTGTGCAGTTTCTGAGTAGCTCGAGACTTACTCTTCCAGTGCGATCAGTTCAGTGCTTGTCGTTCCTGGTTTGACGTCACAAACACACCCAGCGTTCGCCCAGAAACTCCTCCGTTTCTCCAGCCACTCCCGCGTTTTTCCCAGAAACGGTAGCGTTTTTTCAAACACTCCCATAAAACGGCCAGTTTCCGCCCAGAAACACCCACTTCCTGTCAATCACACTCCGATCTCCAGAACGAGACACTGGCAATGTACGTTATACATGTGAGTAATATGCAGAGACACTGGTAATGTACGCTTTACATGTGAGTAATATGCAGAGACACTGGCAATGTGCGTTATACATGTGAGTAATATGCAGAGACACTGGTAATGTGCGCTTTACATGTGAGTAATATGCAGAGACACTGGCAATGTGCGTTATACATGTGAGTAATATGCAGAGACACTGGTAATGTGCGCTTCACATGTGAGTAATATGCAGAGACACTGGCAATGTGCGCTTTACATGTGAGTAATATGCTGAGACACTGGCAATGTGCGCTTTACATGTGAGTAATATGCAGAGACACTGGCAATGTGCGTTATACATGTGAGTAAAATGCAGAGACACTGGCAATGTGCGCTTTACATGTGAGTAATTTGCAGAGACACTGGCAATGTGCGTTATACATGTGAGTAATATGCAGAGACACTGGCAATGTGCGCTTTACATGTGAGTAATATGCAGAGACAGTGGCAATGTACGCTTTACATGTGAGTAATATGCAGAGACAGTGGTAATGTGCGCTTTACATGTGAGTAATATGCAGAGACAGTGCTAATGTGCGCTTTACATGTGAGTAATATGCAGAGACAGTGGTAATGTGCGCTTTACATGTGAGTAATATGCAGAGACAGTGCTAATGTGCGCTTTACAAGTGAGTAATATGCAGAGACAGTGGTAATGTGTGCTTTACATGTGAGTAATATGCAGAGACAGTGCTAATGTGCGCTTTACATGTGAGTAATATGCAGACAGTGGTATTGTGCGCTTTACATGTGAGTAATATGCAGAGACAGAGGTAATGTGCGCTTTACATGTGAGTAATATGCAGAGACAGTGCTAATGTGCGCTTTACATGTGAGTAATATGCAGACAGTGGTATTGTGCGCTTTACATGTGAGTAATATGCAGAGACAGAGGTAATGTGCGCTTTACATGTGAGTAATATGCAGAGACAGTGCTAATGTGCGCTTTACATGTGAGTAATATGCAGAGACAGTGGTAATGTGCGCTTTACATGTGAGTAATATGCAGAGACAGTGCTAATGTGCGCTTTACATGTAAGTAATATACAGAGACAGTGCTAATGTGCGCTTTACATGTGAGTAATATGCAGACAGTGGTATTGTGCGCTTTACATGTGAGTAATATGCAGAGACAGTGGTAATGTGCGCTTTACATGTAAGTAATATGCAGAGACAGTGCTAATGTGCGCTTTACATGTGAGTAATATGCAGACAGTGCTAATGTGCGCTTTACATGTGAGTAATATGCAGAGACAGTGGTATTGTGCGCTTTACATGTGAGTAATATGCAGAGACAGAGGTAATGTGCGCTTTACATGTGAGTAATATGCAGAGACAGTGCTAATGTGCGCTTTACATGTGAGTAATATGCAGACAGTGGTATTGTGCGCTTTACATGTGAGTAATATGCAGAGACAGAGGTAATGTGCGCTTTACATGTGAGTAATATGCAGAGACAGTGCTAATGTGCGCTTTACATGTGAGTAATATGCAGAGACAGTGGTAATGTGCGCTTTACATGTGAGTAATATGCAGAGACAGTGCTAATGTGCGCTTTACATGTAAGTAATATGCATAGACAGTGCTAATGTGCGCTTTACATGTGAGTAATATGCAGACAGTGGTATTGTGCGCTTTACATGTGAGTAATATGCAGAGACAGTGGTAATGTGCACTTTACATGTGAGTAATATGCAGAGACAGTGCTAATGTGCGCTTTACATGTGAGTAATATGCAGAGACAGTGCTAATGTGCGCTTTACATGTGAGTAATATGCAGACAGTGGTATTGTGCGCTTCACATGTGAGTAATATGCAGAGACAGTGGTAATGTGCACTTTACATGTGAGTAATATGCAGAGACAGTGGTATTGTGCGCTTTACATGTGAGTAATATGCAGAGACAGTGGCAATGTACGCTTTACATGTGAGTAATATGCAGAGACAGTGGTAATGTGCGCTTTACATGTGAGTAATATGCAGAGACAGTGCTAATGTGCGCTTTACATGTGAGTAATATGCAGAGACAGTGGTAATGTGCGCTTTACATGTGAGTAATATGCAGAGACAGTGCTAATGTGCGCTTTACAAGTGAGTAATATGCAGAGACAGTGCTAATGTGCGCTTTACATGTGAGTAATATGCAGACAGTGGTATTGTGCGCTTTACATGTGAGTAATATGCAGAGACAGAGGTAATGTGCGCTTTACATGTGAGTAATATGCAGAGACAGTGCTAATGTGCGCTTTACATGTGAGTAATATGCAGAGACAGTGCTAATGTGCGCTTTACATGTGAGTAATATGCAGAGACAGTGCTAATGTGCGCTTTACATGTGAGTAATATGCAGACAGTGGTATTGTGCGCTTTACATGTGAGTAATATGCAGAGACAGAGGTAATGTGCGCTTTACATGTGAGTAATATGCAGAGACAGTGCTAATGTGCGCTTTACATGTGAGTAATATGCAGAGACAGTGGTAATGTGCGCTTTACATGTGAGTAATATGCAGAGACAGTGCTAATGTGCGCTTTACATGTGAGTAATATGCAGAGACAGTGCTAATGTGCGCTTTACATGTGAGTAATATGCAGACAGTGGTATTGTGCGCTTTACATGTGAGTAATATGCAGAGACAGTGGTAATGTGCGCTTTACATGTGAGTAATATGCAGAGACAGTGCTAATGTGCGCTTTACATGTGAGTAATATGCAGAGACAGTGGTAATGTGCGCTTTACATGTGAGTAATATGCAGAGACAGTGCTAATGTGCGCTTTACAAGTGAGTAATATGCAGAGACAGTGGTAATGTGTGCTTTACATGTGAGTAATATGCAGAGACAGTGCTAATGTGCGCTTTACATGTGAGTAATATGCAGACAGTGGTATTGTGCGCTTTACATGTGAGTAATATGCAGAGACAGAGGTAATGTGCGCTTTACATGTGAGTAATATGCAGAGACAGTGCTAATGTGCGCTTTACATGTGAGTAATATGCAGAGACAGTGGTAATGTGCGCTTTACATGTGAGTAATATGCAGAGACAGTGCTAATGTGCGCTTTACATGTAAGTAATATGCAGAGACAGTGCTAATGTGCGCTTTACATGTGAGTAATATGCAGACAGTGGTATTGTGCGCTTTACATGTGAGTAATATGCAGAGACAGTGGTAATGTGCACTTTACATGTGAGTAATATGCAGAGACAGTGCTAATGTGCGCTTTACATGTGAGTAATATGCAGAGACAGTGCTAATGTGCGCTTTACATGTGAGTAATATGCAGACAGTGGTATTGTGCGCTTTACATGTGAGTAATATGCAGAGACAGTGGTAATGTGCACTTTACATGTGAGTAATATGCAGAGACAGTGGTATTGTGCGCTTTACATGTGAGTAATATGCAGAGACAGTGGCAATGTACGCTTTACATGTGAGTAATATGCAGAGACAGTGGTAATGTGCGCTTTACATGTGAGTAATATGCAGAGACAGTGCTAATGTGCGCTTTACATGTGAGTAATATGCAGAGACAGTGGTAATGTGCGCTTTACATGTGAGTAATATGCAGAGACAGTGGTAATGTGCGCTTTACAAGTGAGTAATATGCAGAGACAGTGGTAATGTGCGCTTTACATGTGAGTAATATGCAGAGACAGTGCTAATGTGCGCTTTACATGTGAGTAATATGCAGACAGTGGTATTGTGCGCTTTACATGTGAGTAATATGCAGAGACAGAGGTAATGTGCGCTTTACATGTGAGTAATATGCAGAGACAGTGCTAATGTGCGCTTTACATGTGAGTAATATGCAGAGACAGTGGTAATGTGCGCTTTACATGTGAGTAATATGCAGAGACAGTGCTAATGTGCGCTTTACATGTGAGTAATATGCAGAGACAGTGCTAATGTGCGCTTTACATGTGAGTAATATGCAGACAGTGGTATTGTGCGCTTTACATGTGAGTAATATGCAGAGACAGTGGTAATGTGCACTTTACATGTGAGTAATATGCAGAGACAGTGCTAATGTGCGCTTTACATGTGAGTAATATGCAGAGACAGTGCTAATGTGCGCTTTACATGTGAGTAATATGCAGACAGTGGTATTGTGCGCTTTACATGTGAGTAATATGCAGAGACAGTGGTAATGTGCACTTTACATGTGAGTAATATGCAGAGACAGTGGTATTGTGCGCTTTACATGTGAGTAATATGCAGAGACAGTGGCAATGTGCGCTTTACATGTGAGTAATATGCAGAGACAGTGGTATTGTGCGCTTTACATGTGAGTAATATGCAGAGACAGTGGCAATGTGCGCTTTATATGTGAGTAATATGCAGAGACAGTGGCAATGTGCGTTATACATGGGAGTAATATGCAGAGACAGTGCTAATGTGCGCTTTATATGTGAGTAATATGCAGAGACAGTGGCAATGTGCGTTATACATGTGAGTAATATGCAGAGACACTGGTAATGTGCGCTTTATATGTGAGTAATATGTAGAGACAGTGGCAATGTGCGTTATACATGTGAGTAATATGCAGAGACAGTGGTAATGTGCGCTTTACATGTGAGTAATATGCAGAGACAGTGGCAATGTGTGTTATACATGTGAGTAATATGCAGAGACAGTGGCAATGTGCGTTATACATGTGAGTAATATGCAGAGACAGTGGTATTGTGCGCTTTACATGTGAGTAATATGCAGAGACAGTGGTAATGTGCGCTTTACATGTGAGTAATATGCAGAGACAGTGGCAATGTGCGCTTTATATGTGAGTAATATGCAGAGACAGTGGCAAGGCCCCTCATTCCGAGTTGTTCGCTCGCAAGCTGCTTTTAGCAGCTTTGCACACGCTAAGCCGCCGCCTACTGGGAGTGAATCTTAGCTTATCAAAATTGCGGACGAAAGATTTGCAATATTGCGAAAAGACTTCTCTGTGCAGTTTCTGAGTAGCTGGAGACTTACTCTTCCAGTGCGATCAGTTCAGTGCTTGTCGTTCCTGGTTTGACGTCACAAACACACCCAGCGTTCGCCCAGAAACTCCTCCGTTTCTCCAGCCACTCCCGCGTTTTTCCCAGAAACGGTAGCGTTTTTTCAAACACTCCCATAAAACGGCCAGTTTCCGCCCAGAAACACCCACTTCCTGTCAATCACACTCCGATCTCCATAACGAGACACTGGCAATGTACGTTATACATGTGAGTAATATGCAGAGACACTGGTAATGTACGCTTTACATGTGAGTAATATGCAGAGACAGTGGTAATGTGCGCTTTACATGTGAGTAATATGCAGAGACAGTGGCAATGTGCGCTTTACATGTAAGTAATATGCAGAGACAGTGGCAATGTGCGCTTTACATGTGAGTAATATGCTGAGACACTGGCAATGTGCGCTTTACATGTGAGTAATATGCAGAGACAGTGGTAATGTGCGCTTTACATGTGAGTAATATGCAGAGACACTGGCAATGTGCGCTTTACATGTGAGTAATATGCAGAGACAGTGGTAATGTGCGCTTTACATGTGAGTAATATGCAGAGACAGTGCTAATGTGCGCTTTACATGTGAGTAATATGCAGACAGTGGTATTGTGCGCTTTACATGTGAGTAATATGCAGAGACAGTGCTAATGTGCGCTTTACATGTGAGTAATATGCAGAGACAGTGGTAATGTGCGCTTTACATGTGAGTAATATGCAGAGACAGTGGTAATGTGTGCTTTACATGTGAGTAATATGCAGAGACAGTGCTAATGTGCGCTTTACATGTGAGTAATATGCAGAGACAGTGCTAATGTGCGCTTTACAAGTGAGTAATATGCAGAGACAGTGGTAATGTGCGCTTTACATGCGAGTAATATGCAGAGACAGTGGCAATGTACGCTTTACATGTGAGTAATATGCAGAGACAGTGGTAATGTACACGTTACATGTGAGTAATATGCAGAGACAGTGGTAATGTGCGCTTTACATGTGAGTAATACACAGAGACAGTGGCAATGTGCGCTTTACATGTGAGTAATATGCAGAGACAGTGGTATTGTGCGCTTTACATGTGAGTAATATGCAGAGACAGTGGCAATGTGCGCTTTACATGTGAGTAATATGCAGAGACAGTGGTATTGTGCGCTTTACATGTGAGTAATATGCAGAGACAGTGCTAATGTGCGCTTTATATGTGAGTAATATGCAGAGACAGTGGCAATGTGCGTTATACATGTGAGTAATATGCAGAGACACTGGTAATGTGCGCTTTATATGTGAGTAATATGCAGAGACAGTGGCAATGTGCGTTATACATGTGAGTAATATGCAGAGACAGTGGTAATGTGCGCTTTACATGTGAGTAATATGCAGAGACAGTGCTAATGTGCGCTTTACATGTGAGTAATATGCAGAGACAGTGGTAATGTGCGCTTTACATGTGAGTAATATGCAGAGACAGTGCTAATGTGCGCTTTACAAGTGAGTAATATGCAGAGACAGTGGTAATGTGTGCTTTACATGTGAGTAATATGCAGAGACAGTGCTAATGTGCGCTTTACATGTGAGTAATATGCAGACAGTGGTATTGTGCGCTTTACATGTGAGTAATATGCAGAGACAGAGGTAATGTGCGCTTTACATGTGAGTAATATGCAGAGACAGTGCTAATGTGCGCTTTACATGTGAGTAATATGCAGAGACAGTGGTAATGTGCGCTTTACATGTGAGTAATATGCAGAGACAGTGCTAATGTGCGCTTTACATGTAAGTAATATGCAGAGACAGTGCTAATGTGCGCTTTACATGTGAGTAATATGCAGACAGTGGTATTGTGCGCTTTACATGTGAGTAATATGCAGAGACAGTGGTAATGTGCACTTTACATGTGAGTAATATGCAGAGACAGTGCTAATGTGCGCTTTACATGTGAGTAATATGCAGAGACAGTGCTAATGTGCGCTTTACATGTGAGTAATATGCAGACAGTGGTATTGTGCGCTTTACATGTGAGTAATATGCAGAGACAGTGGTAATGTGCACTTTACATGTGAGTAATATGCAGAGACAGTGGTATTGTGCGCTTTACATGTGAGTAATATGCAGAGACAGTGGCAATGTACGCTTTACATGTGAGTAATATGCAGAGACAGTGGTAATGTGCGCTTTACATGTGAGTAATATGCAGAGACAGTGCTAATGTGCGCTTTACATGTGAGTAATATGCAGAGACAGTGGTAATGTGCGCTTTACATGTGAGTAATATGCAGAGACAGTGGTAATGTGCGCTTTACAAGTGAGTAATATGCAGAGACAGTGGTAATGTGCGCTTTACATGTGAGTAATATGCAGAGACAGTGCTAATGTGCGCTTTACATGTGAGTAATATGCAGACAGTGGTATTGTGCGCTTTACATGTGAGTAATATGCAGAGACAGAGGTAATGTGCGCTTTACATGTGAGTAATATGCAGAGACAGTGCTAATGTGCGCTTTACATGTGAGTAATATGCAGAGACAGTGGTAATGTGCGCTTTACATGTGAGTAATATGCAGAGACAGTGCTAATGTGCGCTTTACATGTGAGTAATATGCAGAGACAGTGCTAATGTGCGCTTTACATGTGAGTAATATGCAGACAGTGGTATTGTGCGCTTTACATGTGAGTAATATGCAGAGACAGTGGTAATGTGCACTTTACATGTGAGTAATATGCAGAGACAGTGCTAATGTGCGCTTTACATGTGAGTAATATGCAGAGACAGTGCTAATGTGCGCTTTACATGTGAGTAATATGCAGACAGTGGTATTGTGCGCTTTACATGTGAGTAATATGCAGAGACAGTGGTAATGTGCACTTTACATGTGAGTAATATGCAGAGACAGTGGTATTGTGCGCTTTACATGTGAGTAATATGCAGAGACAGTGGCAATGTGCGCTTTACATGTGAGTAATATGCAGAGACAGTGGTATTGTGCGCTTTACATGTGAGTAATATGCAGAGACAGTGGCAATGTGCGCTTTATATGTGAGTAATATGCAGAGACAGTGGCAATGTGCGTTATACATGGGAGTAATATGCAGAGACAGTGCTAATGTGCGCTTTATATGTGAGTAATATGCAGAGACAGTGGCAATGTGCGTTATACATGTGAGTAATATGCAGAGACACTGGTAATGTGCGCTTTATATGTGAGTAATATGTAGAGACAGTGGCAATGTGCGTTATACATGTGAGTAATATGCAGAGACAGTGGTAATGTGCGCTTTACATGTGAGTAATATGCAGAGACAGTGGCAATGTGTGTTATACATGTGAGTAATATGCAGAGACAGTGGCAATGTGCGTTATACATGTGAGTAATATGCAGAGACAGTGGTATTGTGCGCTTTACATGTGAGTAATATGCAGAGACAGTGGTAATGTGCGCTTTACATGTGAGTAATATGCAGAGACAGTGGCAATGTGCGCTTTATATGTGAGTAATATGCAGAGACAGTGGCAAGGCCCCTCATTCCGAGTTGTTCGCTCGCAAGCTGCTTTTAGCAGCTTTGCACACGCTAAGCCGCCGCCTACTGGGAGTGAATCTTAGCTTATCAAAATTGCGGACGAAAGATTTGCAATATTGCGAAAAGACTTCTCTGTGCAGTTTCTGAGTAGCTGGAGACTTACTCTTCCAGTGCGATCAGTTCAGTGCTTGTCGTTCCTGGTTTGACGTCACAAACACACCCAGCGTTCGCCCAGAAACTCCTCCGTTTCTCCAGCCACTCCCGCGTTTTTCCCAGAAACGGTAGCGTTTTTTCAAACACTCCCATAAAACGGCCAGTTTCCGCCCAGAAACACCCACTTCCTGTCAATCACACTCCGATCTCCATAACGAGACACTGGCAATGTACGTTATACATGTGAGTAATATGCAGAGACACTGGTAATGTACGCTTTACATGTGAGTAATATGCAGAGACAGTGCTAATGTGCGCTTTACATGTGAGTAATATGCAGACAGTGGTATTGTGTGCTTTACATGTGAGTAATATGCAGAGACAGTGGTAATGTGCGCTTTACATGTGAGTAATATGCAGAGACAGTGCTAATGTGCGCTTTACATGTGAGTAATATGCAGAGACAGTGGTAATGTGCGCTTTACATGTGAGTAATATGCAGAGACAGTGGTAATGTGCGCTTTACATGTGAGTAATATGCAGAGACAGTGCTAATGTGCGCTTTACATGTGAGTAATATGCAGAGACAGTGTTAATGTGCGCTTTACAAGTGAGTAATATGCAGAGACAGTGGTAATGTGCGCTTTACATGCGAGTAATATGCAGAGACAGTGGCAATGTACGCTTTACATGTGAGTAATATGCAGAGACAGTGGTAATGTACACGTTACATGTGAGTAATATGCAGAGACAGTGGTAATGTGCGCTTTACATGTGAGTAATACACAGAGACAGTGGCAATGTGCGCTTTACATGTGAGTAATATGCAGAGACAGTGGTATTGTGCGCTTTACATGTGAGTAATATGCAGAGACAGTGGCAATGTGCGCTTTACATGTGAGTAATATGCAGAGACAGTGGTATTGTGCGCTTTACATGTGAGTAATATGCAGAGACAGTGGCAATGTGCGCTTTATATGTGAGTAATATGCAGAGACAGTGGCAATGTGCGTTATACATGGGAGTAATATGCAGAGACAGTGCTAATGTGCGCTTTATATGTGAGTAATATGCAGAGACAGTGGCAATGTGCGTTATACATGTGAGTAATATGCAGAGACACTGGTAATGTGCGCTTTATATGTGAGTAATATGCAGAGACAGTGGCAATGTGCGTTATACATGTGAGTAATATGCAGAGACAGTGGTAATGTGCGCTTTACATGTGAGTAATATGCAGAGACAGTGCTAATGTGCGCTTTACATGTGAGTAATATGCAGAGACAGTGGTAATGTGCGCTTTACATGTGAGTAATATGCAGAGACAGTGCTAATGTGCGCTTTACAAGTGAGTAATATGCAGAGACAGTGGTAATGTGTGCTTTACATGTGAGTAATATGCAGAGACAGTGCTAATGTGCGCTTTACATGTGAGTAATATGCAGACAGTGGTATTGTGCGCTTTACATGTGAGTAATATGCAGAGACAGAGGTAATGTGCGCTTTACATGTGAGTAATATGCAGAGACAGTGCTAATGTGCGCTTTACATGTGAGTAATATGCAGAGACAGTGGTAATGTGCGCTTTACATGTGAGTAATATGCAGAGACAGTGCTAATGTGCGCTTTACATGTAAGTAATATGCAGAGACAGTGCTAATGTGCGCTTTACATGTGAGTAATATGCAGACAGTGGTATTGTGCGCTTTACATGTGAGTAATATGCAGAGACAGTGGTAATGTGCACTTTACATGTGAGTAATATGCAGAGACAGTGCTAATGTGCGCTTTACATGTGAGTAATATGCAGAGACAGTGCTAATGTGCGCTTTACATGTGAGTAATATGCAGAGACAGTGCTAATGTGCGCTTTACATGTGAGTAATATGCAGACAGTGGTATTGTGCGCTTTACATGTGAGTAATATGCAGAGACAGTGGTAATGTGCACTTTACATGTGAGTAATATGCAGAGACAGTGGTATTGTGCGCTTTACATGTGAGTAATATGCAGAGACAGTGGCAATGTACGCTTTACATGTGAGTAATATGCAGAGACAGTGGTAATGTGCGCTTTACATGTGAGTAATATGCAGAGACAGTGCTAATGTGCGCTTTACAAGTGAGTAATATGCAGAGACAGTGGTAATGTGCGCTTTACATGTGAGTAATATGCAGAGACAGTGCTAATGTGCGCTTTACATGTGAGTAATATGCAGACAGTGGTATTGTGCGCTTTACATGTGAGTAATATGCAGAGACAGAGGTAATGTGCGCTTTACATGTGAGTAATATGCAGAGACAGTGCTAATGTGCGCTTTACATGTGAGTAATATGCAGAGACAGTGGTAATGTGCGCTTTACATGTGAGTAATATGCAGAGACAGTGCTAATGTGCGCTTTACATGTGAGTAATATGCAGAGACAGTGCTAATGTGCGCTTTACATGTGAGTAATATGCAGACAGTGGTATTGTGCGCTTTACATGTGAGTAATATGCAGAGACAGTGGTAATGTGCACTTTACATGTGAGTAATATGCAGAGACAGTGCTAATGTGCGCTTTACATGTGAGTAATATGCAGAGACAGTGCTAATGTGCGCTTTACATGTGAGTAATATGCAGACAGTGGTATTGTGCGCTTTACATGTGAGTAATATGCAGAGACAGTGGTAATGTGCACTTTACATGTGAGTAATATGCAGAGACAGTGGTATTGTGCGCTTTACATGTGAGTAATATGCAGAGACAGTGGCAATGTGCGCTTTACATGTGAGTAATATGCAGAGACAGTGGTATTGTGCGCTTTACATGTGAGTAATATGCAGAGACAGTGGCAATGTGCGCTTTATATGTGAGTAATATGCAGAGACAGTGGCAATGTGCGTTATACATGGGAGTAATATGCAGAGACAGTGCTAATGTGCGCTTTATATGTGAGTAATATGCAGAGACAGTGGCAATGTGCGTTATACATGTGAGTAATATGCAGAGACACTGGTAATGTGCGCTTTATATGTGAGTAATATGTAGAGACAGTGGCAATGTGCGTTATACATGTGAGTAATATGCAGAGACAGTGGTAATGTGCGCTTTACATGTGAGTAATATGCAGAGACAGTGGCAATGTGTGTTATACATGTGAGTAATATGCAGAGACAGTGGCAATGTGCGTTATACATGTGAGTAATATGCAGAGACAGTGGTATTGTGCGCTTTACATGTGAGTAATATGCAGAGACAGTGGTAATGTGCGCTTTACATGTGAGTAATATGCAGAGACAGTGGCAATGTGCGCTTTATATGTGAGTAATATGCAGAGACAGTGGCAAGGCCCCTCATTCCGAGTTGTTCGCTCGCAAGCTGCTTTTAGCAGCTTTGCACACGCTAAGCCGCCGCCTACTGGGAGTGAATCTTAGCTTATCAAAATTGCGGACGAAAGATTTGCAATATTGCGAAAAGACTTCTCTGTGCAGTTTCTGAGTAGCTCGAGACTTACTCTTCCAGTGCGATCAGTTCAGTGCTTGTCGTTCCTGGTTTGACGTCACAAACACACCCAGCGTTCGCCCAGAAACTCCTCCGTTTCTCCAGCCACTCCCGCGTTTTTCCCAGAAACGGTAGCGTTTTTTCAAACACTCCCATAAAACGGCCAGTTTTCGCCCAGAAACACCCACTTCCTGTCAATCACACTCCGATCTCCATAACGAGACACTGGCAATGTACGTTATACATGTGAGTAATGTGCAGAGACACTGGTAATGTACGCTTTACATGTGAGTAATATGCAGAGACACTGGCAATGTGCGTTATACATGTGAGTAATATGCAGAGACACTGGTAATGTGCGCTTTACATGTGAGTAATATGCAGAGACACTGGCAATGTGCGTTATACATGTGAGTAATATGCAGAGACACTGGTAATGTGCGCTTTACATGTGAGTAATATGCAGAGACACTGGCAATGTGCGTTATACATGTGAGTAATATGCAGAGACACTGGTAATGTGCGCTTTACATGTGAGTAATATGCAGAGACACTGGCAATGTGCGTTATACATGTGAGTAATATGCAGAGACACTGGCAATGTGCGCTTTACATGTGAGTAATATGCAGAGACACTGGCAATGTGCGTTATACATGTGAGTAATATGCAGAGACACTGGCAATGTGCGTTATACATGTGAGTAATATGCAGAGACAGTGGCAATGTGCGCTTTACATGTGAGTAATATGCTGAGACACTGGCAATGTGCGCTTTACATGTGAGTAATATGCAGAGACAGTGGTAATGTGCGCTTTACATGTGAGTAATATGCAGAGACACTGGCAATGTGCGCTTTACATGTGAGTAATATGCAGAGACAGTGGTAATGTGCGCTTTACATGTGAGTAATATGCAGAGACAGTGCTAATGTGCGCTTTACATGTGAGTAATATGCAGACAGTGGTATTGTGCGCTTTACATGTGAGTAATATGCAGAGACAGTGGTAATGTGCGCTTTACATGTGAGTAATATGCAGAGACAGTGCTAATGTGCGCTTTACATGTGAGTAATATGCAGAGACAGTGGTAATGTGCGCTTTACATGTGAGTAATATGCAGAGACAGTGGTAATGTGCGCTTTACATGTGAGTAATATGCAGAGACAGTGCTAATGTGCGCTTTACATGTGAGTAATATGCAGAGACAGTGCTAATGTGCGCTTTACAAGTGAGTAATATGCAGAGACAGTGGTAATGTGCGCTTTACATGCGAGTAATATGCAGAGACAGTGGCAATGTACGCTTTACATGTGAGTAATATGCAGAGACAGTGGTAATGTACACGTTACATGTGAGTAATATGCAGAGACAGTGGTAATGTGCGCTTTACATGTGAGTAATACACAGAGACAGTGGCAATGTGCGCTTTACATGTGAGTAATATGCAGAGACAGTGGTATTGTGCGCTTTACATGTGAGTAATATGCAGAGACAGTGGCAATGTGCGCTTTACATGTGAGTAATATGCAGAGACAGTGGTATTGTGCGCTTTACATGTGAGTAATATGCAGAGACAGTGGCAATGTGCGCTTTATATGTGAGTAATATGCAGAGACAGTGGCAATGTGCGTTATACATGGGAGTAATATGCAGAGACAGTGCTAATGTGCGCTTTATATGTGAGTAATATGCAGAGACAGTGGCAATGTGCGTTATACATGTGAGTAATATGCAGAGACACTGGTAATGTGCGCTTTATATGTGAGTAATATGCAGAGACAGTGGCAATGTGCGTTATACATGTGAGTAATATGCAGAGACAGTGGTAATGTGCGCTTTACATGTGAGTAATATGCAGAGACAGTGGCAATGTGCGTTATACATGTGAGTAATATGCAGAGACAGTGCTAATGTGCGCTTTACATGTGAGTAATATGCAGAGACAGTGGTATTGTGCGCTTTACATGTGAGTAATATGCAGAGACAGTGGTAATGTGCGCTTTACATGTGAGTAATATGCAGAGACAGTGGCAATGTGCGCTTTATATGTGAGTAATATGCAGAGACAGTGGCAAGGCCCCTCATTCCGAGTTGTTCGCTCGCAAGCTGCTTTTAGCAGCTTTGCACACGCTAAGCCGCCGCCTACTGGGAGTGAATCTTAGCTTATCAAAATTGCGGACGAAAGATTCGCAATATTGCGAAAAGACTTCTCTGTGCAGTTTCTGAGTAGCTCGAGACTTACTCTTCTAGTGCGATCAGTTCAGTGCTTGTCGTTCCTGGTTTGACGTCACAAACACACCCAGCGTTCGCCCAGAAACTCCTCCGTTTCTCCAGCCACTCCCGCGTTTTTCCCAGAAACGGTAGCGTTTTTTCAAACACTCCCATAAAACGGCCAGTTTCCGCCCAGAAACACCCACTTCCTGTCAATCACACTCCGATCTCCAGAACGAGACACTGGCAATGTGCGTTATACATGTGAGTAATATGCAGAGACACTGGTAATGTACGCTTTACATGTGAGTAATATGCAGAGACACTGGCAATGTGCGTTATACATGTGAGTAATATGCAGAGACACTGGTAATGTGTGCTTTACATGTGAGTAATATGCAGAGACACTGGCAATGTGCGTTATACATGTGATTAATATGCAGAGACACTGGTAATGTGCGCTTTACATGTGAGTAATATGCAGAGACACTGGCAATGTGCGTTATACATGTGAGTAATATGCAGAGACACTGGCAATGTGCGCTTAACATGTGAGTAATATGCAGAGACACTGGCAATGTGCGTTATACATGTGAGCAATATGCAGAGACACTGGCAATGTGCGCTTTACATGTGAGTAAAATGCAGAGACACTGGCAATGTGCGTTATACATGTGAGTAATATGCAGAGACACTGGCAATGTGCGCTTTACATGTGAGTAATATGCTGAGACACTGGCAATGTGCGCTTTACATGTGAGTAATATGCAGAGACAGTGGCAATGTGCGCTTTACATGTGAGTAATATGCAGAGACAGTGGCAATGTGCGCTTTACATGTGAGTAATATGCAGAGACAGTGGCAATGTGCGCTTTACATGTGAGTAATATGCAGAGACAGTGGCAATGTGCGCTTTACATGTGAGTAATATGCAGAGACACTGGCAATGTGCGCTTTACATGTGAGTAATATGCAGAGACAGTGCTAATGTGCGCTTTACATGTGAGTAATATGCAGAGACAGTGGTAATGTGCGCTTTACATGTGAGTAATATGCAGAGACAGTGCTAATGTGCGCTTTACATGTGAGTAATATGCAGAGACACTGGCAATGTGCGCTTTACATGTGAGTAATATGCAGAGACACTGGCAATGTGCGCTTTACATGTGAGTAATATGCTGAGACACTGGCAATGTGCGCTTTACATGTGAGTAATATGCAGAGACAGTGGCAATGTGCGCTTTACATGTGAGTAATATGCAGAGACACTGGCAATGTGCGTTATACATGTGAGTAATATGCAGAGACACTGGCAATGTGCGCTTTACAAGTGAGTAATATGCTGAGACACTGGCAATGTGCGCTTTACATGTGAGTAATATGCAGAGACAGTGGCAATGTGCGCTTTACATGTGAGTAATATGCAGAGACAGTGGCAATGTGCGCTTTACATGTGAGTAATATGCAGAAACAGTGGCAATGTGCGCTTTACATGTGAGTAATATGCAGAGACACTGGCAATGTGCGCTTTACATGTGAGTAATATGCAGAGACAGTGGTAATGTGCGCTTTACATGTGAGTAATATGCAGAGACAGTGGCAATGTGCGCTTTACATGTGAGTTATATGCAGAGACAGTGCTAATGTGCGCTTTACATATGAGTAATATGCAGAGACAGTGGTAATGTGCGCTTTACATATGAGTAATATGCAGAGACAGTGGCAATGTGCGCTTTACATGTGAGTAATATGCAGAGACACTGGCAATGTGCGCTTTACATGTGAGTAATATGCAGAGACAGTGGTAATGTGCGCTTTACATGTGAGTAATATGCAGAGACAGTGCTAATGTGCGCTTTACATGTGAGTAATATGCAGAGACAGTGGTAATGTGCGCTTTACATGTGAGTAATATGCAGAGACAGTGCTAATGTGCGCTTTACAAGTGAGTAATATGCAGAGACAGTGGTAATGTGCGCTTTACATGTGAGTAATATGCAGAGACAGTGCTAATGTGCGCTTTACATGTGAGTAATATGCAGACAGTGGTATTGTGCGCTTTACATGTGAGTAATATGCAGAGACAGAGGTAATGTGCGCTTTACATGTGAGTAATATGCAGAGACAGTGCTAATGTGCGCTTTACATGTGAGTAATATGCAGAGACAGTGGTAATGTGCGCTTTACATGTGAGTAATATGCAGAGACAGTGGCAATGTGCGCTTTACATGTGAGTTATATGCAGAGACAGTGCTAATGTGCGCTTTACATATGAGTAATATGCAGAGACAGTGGTAATGTGCGCTTTACATATGAGTAATATGCAGAGACAGTGGCAATGTGCGCTTTACATGTGAGTAATATGCAGAGACACTGGCAATGTGCGCTTTACATGTGAGTAATATGCAGAGACAGTGGTAATGTGCGCTTTACATGTGAGTAATATGCAGAGACAGTGCTAATGTGCGCTTTACATGTGAGTAATATGCAGAGACAGTGCTAATGTGCGCTTTACATGTGAGTAATATGCAGAGACAGTGCTAATGTGCGCTTTACATGTGAGTAATATGCAGAGACAGTGCTAATGTGCGCTTTACAAGTGAGTAATATGCAGAGACAGTGCTAATGTGCGCTTTACATGTGAGTAATATGCAGACAGTGGTATTGTGCGCTTTACATGTGAGTAATATGCAGAGACAGAGGTAATGTGCGCTTTACATGTGAGTAATATGCAGAGACAGTGGTAATGTGCGCTTTACATGTGAGTAATATGCAGAGACAGAGGTAATGTGCGCTTTACATGTGAGTAATATGCAGAGACAGTGCTAATGTGCGCTTTACATGTGAGTAATATGCAGAGACACTGGCAATGTGCGCTTTACATCTGAGTAATATGCAGAGACACTGGCAATGTGCGCTTTACATGTGAGTAATATGCAGAGACACTGGCAATGTGCGCTTTACATGTGAGTAATGCGCGCTCCTCGCTCAGGGTACCCATAACAAGGACGCCTGCCGCTGCTGCCAACATCTACACTAATAAAAGGGGGATGAAGCCATAAGAATTAAATCAGATATTAAAACCAGAAACACAACGTTAAAGTGCTACAAGATTACATATAATATCTGCATTGTCATACAAACCAGTGACACCGCACGTCTAACACAATTTCCGGGTGATCCGGGGCAGGATCGGGGGGTTAACCCCTTGTGTTGTGAATGGGGCAGACAGGTAACCTCTGCTTCCATTCCTGGACCCATGGACATGATTTATCCCACCAGGCCTTAGTGCTTGCAGCCTATGGAAAGCAGGGCAGGTACAGTGAACGGGCTTTGTGGGCTCCGCACCCTGGACTTACACTTAATATTAGGGACCTCCAGTAACAGAGACGTCTTTAAGTGGCCTGGAGGCTTATTAGATTTTTTGCAAAACATAGGTAACCAAGATCTCTACATTTCCTACGACCATACAGTGTACAGGTCTTGTTACTAATAGCCCGTGCGGTGCGTGGGGAAAAACCTTTCTTTTTGTGTGTGCGATATGGGTATCAGCGGAATTCTTCTGCCTGTAATAAGTAATCACTTGGGCACCATTAGCAATGACTTCATAAATCTCATTATTTCCAATAACCCTTAAACACGGGCTCCCGCCCTGAGGGCCACAGCAAGAGAGCTGCAGGAGATACAGGAAACCCACATTAGGAGGCTGGAACGTATTGCTGCCCGCCATCCCGCAGAGGGGGTAACGACCGCATGGTGCATGCTGGAGCAGCTGCTGAGAATCCTGCTGAATTCTTAATTCATCCTCCTGGACCAGAAAACAGTTTAAAAGCTTTATTACAAGTGAAGTGAGTCCTGGGAGAAAACTTCCCAGCCGCCCCCCGCCTCTCAGCTCCATCCCATAACTTCCACCTTGCTCAAGCGACTGCGCTCCCTATTCCTCCATGCATCAGCGCGCGCAGCCTCGTACTCTCTGTCAGTGCTAAGAGCCCATCTATCGGCTCTCCGAGGGTACCTGCAGTGTTAACGCTTTACCACACGGTGCCCTACTTATTGCAGCAGCACCAGGCTGGAGGTTCCGCTTCCACAGCTTTATCCTCCCTGGTGCACTCTGCAGCACCAGATCTGCTTGTGCCACTCCGGTACCCATCCATGGCCGTCCCATTACCGGAGCCTGGCTTACCTCTCAGTCCTGTCACACCCCTCATATGGACACACGAGGTGCCCGACTATCCCTGGAATCCTCCTTCTCTTCCTTTGCTGTCCACACGACCTCTGTGCGGCATTTATTGCACCCGCAATCCAATCTCCCAATCCCTGCTGGCTCACACGTTTCCTATCTTTGTACAAGGCAATTCTGACATTCCTAGAGACAACGCCACTGTCTCTGCTGGTGCTTTCTTCTCCCACTCACTGTGATGGACCAAGTCCTAGGCCGTAACCTCTCCATCTCTGGTTTCTCCATCTCCCTGACTACAGCCGCCCTCCCTTCCACCTTCCACTACTGCCCCCAATCCTCTTCCCATCCTCAGACTGCTGCTTCTCCGCCGGCCGCCCTGTCCTGCCCTATATAACATAGCTCCAGCCCTGTCCTGCCCTATATAACGTAGCTCCATCCCTGTCCTGCCCTATATAACGTAGCTCAGGCCTTGTCCTGTCCTATATAACGTAGCTCCAGCCTTGTCCTATATAACGTAGCTCCAGCCTTGTCCTGCCCTATATAACGTAGCTCCAGCCTTGTCCTGCCCTATATAACGTAGCTCCAGCCCTGCCCTATATAACGTAGCTCCAGTCCTGTCCTATATAACGTAGCTCCAGCCCTGTCCTGCCCTATATAACGTAGCTCCAGTCCTGTCCTGCCCTATATAACGTAGCTCCAGCCCTGTCCTGCCCTATATAACGTAGCTCCAGTCCTGTCCTGCCCTATATAACGTAGCTCCAGTCCTGTCCTGCCCTATATAACGTAGCTCCAGCCCTGTCCTGCCCTATATAACGTAGCTCCAGCCCTGTCCTATATAACGTAGCTCCAGCCTTGTCCTGCCCTATATAACGTAGCTCCAGCCTTGTCCTGCCCTATATAACGTAGCTCCAGCCCTGCCCTGCCCTATATAACGTAGCTCCAGCCCTGCCCTATATAACGTAGCTCCAGCCTTGTCCTGTCCTATATAACGTAGCTCCAGCCTTGTCCTGCCCTATATAACGTAGCTCCAGCCTTGTCCTGCCCTATATAACGTAGCTCCAGCCCTGCCCTGCCCTATATAACGTAGCTCCAGCCCTGCCCTATATAACGTAGCTCCAGCCTTGTCCTGCCCTATATAACGTAGCTCCAGTCCTGTCCTGCCCTATATAATGTAGCTCCAGCCCTGTCCTGCCCTATATAACGTAGCTTCAGCCCTGTCCTGCCCTATATAACGTAGCTCCAGCCCTGTCCTGCCCTATATAACGTAGCTCCAGCCCTGTCCTGCCCCATATAACGTAGCTCCAGCCCTGTCCTGCCCTATATAACGTAGCTCCAGCCCTGTCCTGCCCTATGTAACGTAGCTCCAGCCTTGTCCTGTCCTATATAACGTAGCTCCAGCCTTGTCCTGTCCTATATAACGTAGCTCCAGCCCTGCCCTATGTAACATAGCTCCAGCCCTGTCCTGCCCTATATAACGTAGCTCCAGCCCTGTCCTGCCCTATATATAACGTAGCTCCAGCCCTGCCCTATATAACGTAGCTCCAGCCTTGTCCTGTCCTATATAATGTAGCTCCAGCCCTGTCCTGCCCTATATAATGTAGCTCCAGCCCTGTCCTGCCCTATATAACGTAGCTCCAGCCCTGTCCTGCCCTATATAACGTAGCTCCAGCCCTGTCCTGCCCTATATAACGTAGCTCCAGCCCTGTCCTGCCCTATATAACGTAGCTCCAGCCATGTCCTGCCCTATATAACGTAGCTCCAGCCCTGTTATGCCCTATATAACGTAGCTCCAGCCCTGTCCTGTCCTATATAACGTAGCTCCAGCCCTGTCCTGCCCTATATAACGTAGCTCCAGCCCTGTCCTGCCCTATATAATGTAGCTCCAGCCCTGTTCTGCCCTATATAACGTAGCTCCAGCCCTGCCCTATATAACGTAGCTCCAGCCCTGCCCTATATAACGTAGCTCCAGCCCTGTCCTGTCCTATATAACTTAGCTCCAGCCTTGTCCTGCCCTATATAACGTAGCTCCAGCCTTGTCCTGCCCTATATAACGTAGCTCCAGCCTTGTCCTGTCCTATATAACGTAGCTCCAGCCATGTCCTATATAACGTAGCTCCAGCCCTGTACTGCCATATATAATGTAGTTCCAGCCCTGTCCTGCCCTAAATAACGTAGCGCCAGCCCTGTCCTGCCCTATATAACGTAGCGCCAGCCCTGTCCTGCCCTATATAACGTAGCTCCAGCCCTGCCCTATATAACGTAGCTCCAGCCTTGTCCTGCCCTATATAACGTAGCTCCAGCCCTGTCCTATATAACGTAGCTCCAGCCCTATCCTGCCCTATATAACGTAGCTCCAGCCTTGTCCTGTCCTATATAACGTAGCTCCAGTCCTGTCCTGCCCTATATAACATAGCTCCAGCCCTGTCCTGTCCTATATAACGTAGCTCCAGCCCTGTCCTGCCCTATATAATGTAGCTCCAGCCTTGTCTTGTCCTATATCACGTAGCTCCAGTCATGTCCTGTCCTATATAATGTAGCTCCAGCCCTGCCCTATATAACGTAGCTCCAGCCTTGTCCTGTCCTACATAACGTAGCTCCAGCCCTGCCCTATATAATGTAGCACCAGCCCTGTCCTGCCCTATATAACGTAACTCCAGTCCTGTCCTATCCTATATAACGTAGCTCCAGCCCTGTCCTATATAATGTAGCTCCAGCCCTGTCCTCTCCTATATAATGTAGCACCAGCCCTGTCCTGCCCTATAAAACGTAGCTCCATCCCTGCCCTATATAACGTAGCTCCAGCCCTGTCCTATATAATGTAGCACCAGCCCTGTCCTGCCCTATATAACGTAGCTCCAGCCCTGTGCTACATAATGTAGCGCCAGCCCTGTCCTGCCCTATATAACGTAGCTCCAGCCCTGTCCTGCCCTATATAACGTAGCGCCAGCCCTGTCCTGCCCTATATAACGTAGCTCTAGCCCTGTCCTATATAACGTAGCTCCAGCCATGTCCTGTCCTATATAACGTAGCTCTAGCCCTGTCCTATATAACGTAGCTCCAGCCCTGTTCTATATAACATAGCTCCAGCCCTGTCCTATATAACGTAGCTCCAGCCCTGCCCTATATAACGTAGCTCCAGCCTTGTCCTGTCCTATATAACGTAGCTCCAGCCCTGTCCTATATAACGTAGCTCCAGCCCTGTCCTGCCCTATATAATGTAGCTCCAGCCTTGTCCTGCCCTATATAACGTAGCTCCAGCCCTGTCCTATATAACGTAGCTCCAGCCATGTCCTGTCCTATATAACGTAGCTCCAGCCCTGTCCTGCCCTATATAATGTAGCTCCAGCCTTGTCTTGTCCTATATCACGTAGCTCCAGTCATGTCCTGTCCTATATAACGTAGCTCCAGCCCTGCCCTATATAACGTAGCTCCAGCCTTGTCCTGTCCTACATAACGTAGCTCCAGCCCTGCCCTATATAATGTAGCACCAGCCCTGTCCTGCCCTATATAACGTAACTCCAGTCCTGTCCTGTCCTATATAACGTAGCTCCAGCCCTGTCCTATATAATGTAGCTCCAGCCCTGTCCTCTCCTATATAATGTAGCACCAGCCCTGTCCTGCCCTATAAAACGTAGCTCCATCCCTGCCCTATATAACGTAGCTCCAGCCCTGTCCTATATAATGTAGCACCAGCCCTGTCCTGCCCTATATAACGTAGCTCCAGCCCTGTCCTGTCCTATATAAAGTAGCTCCAGCCTGTCCTGCCCTATATAACGTAGCTCCAGCCTTGTCCTGCCCTATATAACATAGCTCCAGCCCTGTCCTGCCCTATATATAACGTAGCTCCAGCCCTGCCCTATATAACGTAGCTCCAGCCTTGTCCTGTCCTATATAATGTAGCTCCAGCCCTGTCCTGCCCTATATAACGTAGCTCCAGCCCTGCCCTATATAACGTAGCTCCAGCCCTGTCCTATATAATGTAGCACCAGCCCTGTCCTGCCCTATATAACGTAGCTCCAGCCCTGTGCTACATAATGTAGCGCCAGCCCTGTCCTGCCCTATATAACGTAGCTCCAGCCCTGTTCTATATAACATAGCTCCAGCCCTGTCCTATATAACGTAGCTCCAGCCCTGCCCTATATAACGTAGCTCCAGCCTTGTCCTGTCCTATATAACGTAGCTCCAGCCCTGTCCTGTCCTATATAACGTAGCTCCAGCCCTGTCCTGCCCTATATAACGTAGCTCCAGCCTTGTCCTGCCCTATATAACGTAGCTCCAGCCCTGTCCTATATAACGAAGCTCCAGCCGTGTCCTGTCCTATAGAACGTAGCTCCAGCCCTGTCCTGCCCTATATAACGTAGCTCCAGCCCTGCCCTATGTAACGTAGCGCCAGCCCTGTCCTGCCCTATATAACGTAGCTCCAGCCCTGTCCTGTCCTATATAAAGTAGCTCCAGCCTGTCCTGCCCTATATAACGTAGCTCCAGCCTTGTCCTGCCCTATATAATGTAGCTCCAGCCCTGTCCTGCCCTATATATAACGTAGCTCCAGCCCTGCCCTATATAACGTAGCTCCAGCCTTGTCCTGTCCTATATAATGTAGCTCCAGCCCTGTCCTGCCCTATATAACGTAGCTCCAGCCCTGTCCTATATAATGTAGCACCAGCCCTGTCCTGCCCTATATAACGTAGCTCCAGCCCTGTGCTACATAATGTAGCGCCAGCCCTGTCCTGCCCTATATAACGTAGCTCCAGCCCTGTCCTGCCCTATATAACGTAGCTCCAGCCCTGTCCTGCCCTATATAACGTAGCGCCAGCCCTGTCCTGCCCTATATAACGTAGCTCTAGCCCTGTCCTATATAACGTAGCTCCAGCCATGTCCTGTCCTATATAACGTAGCTCTAGCCCTGTCCTATATAACGTAGCTCCAGCCCTGTTCTATATAACATAGCTCCAGCCCTGTTCTATATAACATAGCTCCAGCCCTGTCCTATATAACGTAGCTCCAGCCCTGCCCCATATAACGTAGCTCCAGCCTTGTCCTGTCCTATATAACGTAGCTCCAGCCCTGTCCTGTCCTATATAACGTAGCTCCAGCCCTGTCCTGCCCTATATAACGTAGCTCCAGCCTTGTCCTGCCCTATATAACGTAGCTCCAACCCTGTCCTATATAACGTAGCTCCAGCCATGTCCTGTCCTATATAACGTAGCTCCAGCCCTGTCCTGCCCTATATAACGTAGCTCCAGCCCTGCCCTATGTAACGTAGCGCCAGCCCTGTCCTGCCCTATATAACGTAGCTCCAGCCCTGTCCTGTCCTATATAAAGTAGCTCCAGCCCTGTCCTGCCCTATATAACGTAGCTCCAGCCTTGTCCTGCCCTATATAACGTAGCTCCAGCCCTGTCCTGCCCTATATATAATGTAGCTCCAGCCCTGCCCTATATAACGTAGCTCCAGCCTTGTCCTGTCCTATATAATGTAGCTCCAGCCCTGTCCTGCCCTACATAACGTAGCTCCAGCCCTGTCCTGCCCTATATAACGTAGCTCCAGCCCTGCCCTATATAACGTAGCTCCAGCCCTGTATAACGTAGCTCCAGCCCTGTCCTGTCCAACGTAGCTCCAGCCCTGTCCTGCCCTATATAACGTAGCTCCAGCCCTGTTCTGCCCTATATAACGTAGCTCCAGCCCTGTGCTGCCCTATATAACGTAGCTCCAGCCCTGTCCTGCCCTATATAACGTAGCGCCAGCCCTGTCCTGCACTATATAACGTAGCTCCAGCCTTGTCCTGCCCTATATAACGTAGCTCCAGCCTTGTCCTGTCCTATATAACGTAGCTCCAGCCCTGTCCTGCCCTATATAACGTAGCGCCAGCCCTGTCCTGCCCTATATAACGTAGCTCCAGCCTTGTCCTGCCCTATATAACGTAGCTCCAGCCTTGTCCTGTCCTATATAACGTAGCTGCAGCCCTGTCCTGCCCTATATAACGTAGCGCCAGCCCTGTCCTGCCCTATATAACGTAGCTCCAGCCCTGCCCTATATAACGTAGCTCCAGCCTTGTCCTGTCCTATATAACGTAGCTCCAGCCCTGTCCTGCCCTATATAACGTAGCTCCAGCCCTGCCCTATGTAACGTAGCTCCAGCTCTGTCCTGCCCTATATATAACGTAGCTCCAGCCCTGTCCTGCCCTATATACCGTAGCTCCAGTCCTGTCCTATATAACGTAGCTCCAGCCCTGCCCTATATAACGTAGCTCCAGCCTTTTCCTGCCCTATATAACGTAGCTCCAGTCCTGTCCTATATAACGTAGCTCCAGCCCTGTCCTATATAACATAGCTCCAGTCCTGTCCTATATAATGTAGCTCCAGTCCTGTCCTGCCCTATATAATGTAGCTCCAGCCCTGTCCTGCCCTATATAATGTAGCTCCAGCCCTGTCCTATATAATGTAGCTCCAGTCCTGTCCTATATAATGTAGCTCCAGCCCTGTCCTATATAATGTAGCTCCAGCCCTGTCCTGCCCTATATATAACGTAGCTCCAGCCCTGTCCTGCCCTATATAATGTAGCTCCAGCCCTGTCCTGCCCAGTATATAACGTAGCTCCAGCCCTGTCCTGCCCAGTATATAACGTAGCTCCAGCCCTGTCCTGCCTTATATAACGTAGCTCCAGTCCTGTCCTATATAATGTAGCACCAGTCCTGTCCTGCCCTATATAACGTAGCTTCAGCCCTGTCCTGCCCTATATAATGTAGCACCAGCCCTGTCCTGCCCTATATAACGTAGCTCCAGCCCTGTCCTGCCCAGTATATAACGTAGCTCCAGCACTGTTCTGCCCAGTATATAACGTAGCTCCAGCCCTGTCCTGCCCAGTATATAACGTAGCTCCAGCCCTGTCCTGCCGTATATAACGTAGCTCAAGCCCTGTCCTGCCCTATATAACGTAGCTCCAGCCCTGTCCTGCCCTATATAACGTAGCTCCAGTCCTGTCCTGCCCTATATAATGTAGCACCAGCCCTGTCCTGCCCTATATAACGTAGCTCCAGCCCTGTCCTGCCCAGTATATAACGTAGCTCCAGCACTGTTCTGCCCAGTATATAACGTAGCTCCAGCCCTGTCCTGCCCAGTATATAATGTAGCTCCAGTCCTGTCCTGCCCTATATAACGTAGCTCCAGCCCTGTCCTGCCCTATATAACGTAGCTCCAGCCCTGCCCTATATAACGTAGATCAAGCCCTGTCCTGCCCTATATAACATAGCTCCTGTCCTGCCCTATATAACGTAGCTCCTGTCCTGCCCTATATAACGTAGATCAAGCCCTGTCATGTCCTATATAACGTAGCTCCAACCTTGTCCTGTCCTATATAACGTAGCTCCAACCTTGTCCTGTCCTATATAACGTAGCTCCAGCCCTGTCCTGCCCTATATAACGTAGCTCCAGTCCTGTCCTGCCCTATATAATGTAGCTCCAGCCTGTATATGGCACCTACAGTATGTGACTGATACAATGTAACACACAGTGATGAGCCCCTATAGCCTGTATATGGCACCTATGTGACTGATATACTGTAACACAGTGATGAGCCCCTATAGCCTGTATATGGCACCTATGTGACTGATACACTAACACAGAGATGAGCCCCTATAGCCTGTATGTGGCACATATGTGACTGATACACTGTAACACAGTGATGAGCCCCTATAGCCTGTATGTGGCACCTATGTGACTGATATACTGTAACACACAGTGATGAGCCCCTATAGTCTGTATATGGCACCTATGTGACTGATACACTGTAACACAGTGATGAGCCCCTATAGCCTGTATGTGGCACCTATGTGACTGATACACTGTAACACAGTGATGAGCCCCTATAGCCTGTATATGGCACCTATGTGACTGATACACTGTAACACACAGTGATGAGCCCCTATAGTCTGTATATGGCACCTATGTGACTGATACACTGTAACACAGTGATGAGCCCCTATAGCCTGTATATGGCACCTATGTGACTGATACACTGTAACACAGTGATGAGCCCCTATAGCCTGTATATGGCACCTATGTGACTGATATACTGTAACACAGTGATGAGCCCCTATAGCCTGTATATGGCACCTATGTGACTGATACACTGTAACACAGAGATGAGCCCCTATAGTCTGTATATAGCACCTATGTGACTGATACACTGTAACACAGTGATGAGCCCCTATAGCCTGTATATGGCACCTATGTGACTGATATACTGTAACACACAGTGATGAGCCCCTATAGTCTGTATATGGCACCTATGTGACTGATATACTGTAACACAGTGATGAGCCCCTATAGCCTGTATATGGCACCTATGTGACTGATACACTGTAACACAGTGACGAGCCCCTATAGCCTGTATATGGCACATATGTGACTGATACACTGTAACACAGTGATGAGCCCCTATAGCCTGTATATGGCACCTATGTGACTGATATACTGTAACACAGTGATGAGCCCCTATAGCCTGTATATGGCACCTATGTGACTGATACACTGTAACACAGTGATGAGCCCCTATAGCCTGTATATGGCACATATGTGACTGATACACTGTAACACAGTGATGAGCCCCTATAGCCTGTATGTGGCACCTATGTGACTGATATACTGTAACACACAGTGATGAGCCCCTATAGTCTGTATATGGCACCTATGTGACTGATACACTGTAACACAGTGATGAGCCCCTATAGCCTGTATATGGCACCTATGTGACTGATATACTGTAACACAGTGATGAGCCCCTATAGCCTGTATATGGCACCTATGTGACTGATACACTGTAACACACAGTGATGAGCCCCTATAGTCTGTATATGGCACCTATGTGACTGATACACTGTAACACACAGTGATGAGCCCCTATAGCCTGTATATGGCACCTATGTGACTGATACACTGTAACACACAGTGATGAGCCCCTATGGCCTGTATATGGCACCTATGTGACTGATACACTGTAACACACAGTGATGAGCCCCTATAGCCTGTATATAGCACCTATGTGATTGATATACTGTAACACACAGTGATGAGCCCCTATAGCCTGTATATGGCACCTATGTGACTGATACACTGTAACACACAGTGATGAGCCCCTATAGCCTGTATATAGCACCTATGTGACTGATATACTGTAACACACAGTGATGAGCCCCTATAGCCTGTATATGGCACATATGTGACTGATACACTGTAACACATAGTGATGAGCCCCTATAGTCTGTATATGGCACCTATGTGACTGATACACTGTAACACAGTGATAAGCCCCTATAGCCTGTATATGGCACCTATGTGACTGATACACTGTAACACACAGTGATGAGCCCCTATAGCCTGTATATGGCACCTATGTGACTGATACACTGTAACACACAGTGATGAGCCCCTATAGTCTGTATATGGCACCTATGTGACTGATATACTGTAACACACAGTGATGAGCCCCTATAGCCTGTATATGGCACCTATGTGACTGATACACTGCAACACACAGTGATGAGCCCCTATAGCCTGTATATGGCACCTATGTGACTGATTCACTGTAACACACAGTGATGAGCCCCTATAGTCTGTATATGGCACCTATGTGACTGATATACTGTAACACACAGTGATGAGCCCCTATAGCCTGTATATGGCACCTATGTGACTGATACACTGCAACACACAGTGATGAGCCCCTATAGCCTGTATATGGCACCTATGTGACTGATTCACTGTAACACACAGTGATGAGCCCCTATAGCCTGTATATGGCACCTATGTGACTGATACACTGCAACACACAGTGATGAGCCCCTATAGCCTGTATATGGCACCTATGTGACTGATTCACTGTAACACACAGTGATGAGCCCCTATAGTCTGTATATGGCACCTATGTGACTGATACACTGTAACACAGTGATGAGCCCCTATAGCCTGTATATGGCACCTATGTGACTGATACACTGTAACACAGTGATGAGCCCCTATAGCCTGTATATGGCACCTATGTGACTGATATACTGTAACACAGTGATGAGCCCCTATAGTCTGTATATGGCACCTATGTGACTGATACACTGTAACAGGAACATATAACTCTGGAAGCTTCTGTTTTGTGCCTGTACTGCTGATGTCCAACTTGAGGCCCATGGGCCATACATAAGACCCGTGGCCAAGTACGGGGCAACGAGTTCCATAGTGTCGGAGCCGCAATGGCTAAAAGCTCGACCCCCAGATGAATTATGGGAGATTCTAGGTACTGCTAGTAGTCTTTCATCTACAGATCTCAGTAATGGAGTGGGGCAGTATGGAGTCAGAAGCTGTGTCTGGTACCTTGGGCCCAGGTCATGTAGGGCAGCTGAAGTCAGTAAGCCAATCTTGTAGATGATTCTCCATCTTACAGGCAGCCAGTGGAGGGCGTAGAGGATGGGTGTTATGTGGCAGGAACGGGGCTGGTTGGGTAACAGCCTGGTGGCTGCATTCTGTACTATCTGCAAGCGATACAATGCTATTGCTGGGAGACCCAGGTGGAGGGCATTGCAGTAGTCTAGGTGTGATGACACAAGTGCAGGTATGACTTTAGGTAGATCTGAGGGAAGCGTCTGATTCTGGCTATGTTACTCACAAGGAAGAATGAGGATTTGATTGCGGCTGATACCTGATGTTTACGTGTGGGATGCCACCATCCAGGACAACGGCAAGATTCCGCACGTGGTCAGTGTATTGCAGCTCGGAAACCCCCAACAGAGTATACACACCTCATCGTCCTATGAACATCTGACATGTTTTAGGAATATATTTCAAGGAAGTGCAGTATTTCCCCCTATAATCCAATGTGTAAGCATAAGAAATCCCTACTTGTTCCAGTAAGAGTATACAATGCTATAGGACGGCCGGAGCAATGAATGAAGGATCCCTGATGTAATTACGGCAGGCTAATAATGTGGAATCTGGTCCTGCCACACGAGACGCACAATCGGTACCCACGTCAGTCAGTGAAAGAGACAAGCCCCGCAGTCCCTGTCCTGAAATGCTGACGGTGTCGTTAATCTCATGGAATCTCATAGAGTAACTAGCTGCGATCTTCCACCGTCCCTCTGTCAGATCCGCAGATCCCTCCACTAGTCTCCCCCCCGGTACCCTCCCGCCGCCCCAGCTGCCACCACCACTATCTTCAGCGCTGCCACACATTCAGAACACGGAGGAAGGGAAAGCAATAATCCAAACCTTCACAGGACGCCGTGTTCCAGCTCGTATCCACGCTACGGCCAGTTCTCTCCTTTTTCTATTTAACCTAATCAATGAGGGAGTGCGCAGCACGCGGAGAAGGCGCAGACAGTACTCCCTGCCAGTGCGCGTTATCATCACGTAACTCTCCAAACAATTCATTGCCGACGACTTCAGTCATACGGATCTCAAACCGAGGGAGTTATTGGAGAACACGACGCTCCACAAGCAAAACACAGCAGCGCAAATAGAAGGAGAAGAGCAGCCCTTCATGACTGCAGGAAATGTCACGCGGGGTCAGGAGAGGACGAGGGCTGCAGAAATCACCGGGTGACGCACTCACACCTGCGGAACTTCAGCCAGCACTGCAAGGAATTAATGAATAGAATTGGGCCGACAGCCAAACAGTTTGTGATCGGACAGTCGCCGCCCAAACAGAGTGAATACCCGCCCCGTGCAAGTCTTCGTACGCCACGCGAACATCTGTGCGAACGCCGGTCAGCTGCAAATCCATTCGCAACTCACTCACCATGGAATGATTTTTCCAGTCTCTGTGCAGCCCAGGACTCACTCCTACAGTGCGATACAATCAGGGTGAGCGGAGCCGGAGCTGACGTCACACACCCGTCCTGAGAACGCTTAGGCACGCCTGCGTTTTTCCTGACACTCCCAGAAAATGCCCAGTTACCACCCACAAATGCCCGCTTTCTGTCAATCAATTTGCGTATATCTAGCCATCAAAAAAGTTGCTGCATTTTTTCGCAGTTTGGCCTCGTGCGTGCGCACTTTGACCAGTAAGTTTTCTGGGAGTGGTTGGAAAAACGCAGGCGTGTCCAAGCGTTCGCAGGCCGGGTGTCTGATATAAATTCCGGGTCCGGACAGGATGAAGTGATCGTAGCGGCTGAGTAAGTTCTGGGCAACTCAGAAACTGCACAAAGTTTAGTTGTACCGCTCGGCTGCACATACGATCGCACACTTGCAAAGCGAAAATACACTCCCCGGTGGGTGGCGACTATCTGATCGCAGGACTGCAAAAAAACTGCTAGCGAGCGATCAGGTCTGAATTAGGCCCATAGGTAGGTAGACATGGCACATACCCCTGACCCCCCCACACACACACACACACTCACACACACACTCAGCGGCCCCCACACCCTACAGAATAATATGCTACTGCAGAGCTTGACTGACCTTAGATGAGGAGAGGGAGGTGGGGGGGGGGGGGGGGGGCACCATGGGACGGAGTAGGGGGGGGGGGCAGTTACTGCGGGCCCCAGAGAGTAACAACTGCACATCTTATACGGTGACAGAGAGAGGTAGGAATATATATATAAACCATGGGACAGCGGGTAATAATCTCCTCCAGTGCTGGTGGCCAGCCAGCGCAGAGTCTGTAGCACTGGGCTTTCCTGGTGCTGGGTGCGGCAGCTGCTCCCCCTGTCTCTCCTGTGTCCTGACCCTGCAATGCCCTCCGTCTCTCCTGCGTCCTGACCCTGCAATGTCCCCCTGTCTCTCCTGTGTCCTGACCCTGCAATGCCCTCCGTCTCTCCTGCGTCCTGACCCTGCAATGCCCTCCGTCTCTCCTGTGTCCTGACCCTGCAATGCACTCCGTCTCTCCTGCATCCTGACCCTGCAATGCCCTCCGTCTCTCCTGTGTCCTGACCCTGCAATGCCCTCCGTCTCTCCTGCGTCCTGACCCTGCAATGCCCTCCGTCTCTCCTGCGTCCTGACCCTGCAATGCCCTCCGTTTCTCCTGCGTCCTGACCCTGCAATGTCCTCCGTCTCTCCTGCGTCCTGACCCTGCAATGCTCTCCGTCTCTCCTGCGTCCTGACCCTGCAATGCTCTCCGTCTCTCCTGCGTCCTGACCCTGCAATGCCCTCCGTCTCTCCTGCGTCCTGATCCTGCAATGCCCTCCGTCTCTCCTGCGTCCTGACCCTGCAATGCTCTCCGTCTCTCCTGCGTCCTGACCCTGCAATGCCCTCCGTCTCTCCTGCGTCCTGACCCTGCAATGCTCTCCGTCTCTCCTGCGTCCTGACCCTGCAATGCCTTCCGTCTCTCCTGCGTCCTGACCCTGCAATGCCCTCCGTCTCTCCTGCGTCCTGACCCTGCAATGCCCTCCGTCTCTCCTGCGTCCTGATCCTGCAATGCCCTCCGTCTCTCCTGTGACCTGACTCTGCAATGCCCTCCGTCTCACCTGCGTCCTGACCCTGCAATGCCCTCCGTCTCTCCTGTTTCCTGACCCTGCAATGCCCTCCGTCTCTCCTGTGTCCTGACCCTGCAATGCCCTCCGTCTCTCCAGCGTCCTGACCCTGCAATGCTCTCCGTCTCACCTGCGTCCTGACCATGCAATGCCCTCCGTCTCCCCAGCGTCCTGACCCTGCAATGCCCTCCGTCTCTCCTGCGTCCTGACCCTGCAATGCCCTCCGTCTCTCCTGCGTCCTGACCCTGCAATGCCCTCCGTCTCTCCTGCGTCCTGACCATGCAATGCCCTTCGTCTCTCCTGTTTCCTGACCCTGCAATGCCCTCCGTCTCTCCTGCGTCCTGACCCTGCAATGCCCTCCATTTCTCCTGTGTCCTGACCCTGCAGTGCCCTCCGTCTCTCCTGCGTCCTGACCCTGCAGTGCCCTCCATCTCTCCTGCGTCCTGACCCTGCAGTGCCCTCCGTCTCTCCTGTGTCCTGACCCTGCAGTGCCCTCCGTCTCTACTGCGTCCTGACCCTGCAATGCCCTCCGTCTCTCCTGCGTCCTGACCCTGCAATGCCCTCCGTCTCTCCTGCGTCCTGACCCTGCAATGCCCTCCGTCTCTCCTGCGTCCTGACCCTGCAGTGCCCTCCGTCTCTCCTGTGTCCTGACCCTGCAGTGCCCTCCGTCTCTACTGCGTCCTGACCCTGCAATGCCCTCCGTCTCTCCTGTGTCCTGACCCTGCGATGGGCCAATGAGTACTCTGATCAGTAGTAAAGCTGGCGGGGCCGGCACTGATGAGTAAAGGAAGGCAGGAAGAGGATTCTCAGTATCCCATGGACCTGCCGGCTGCTCTGCACCTTCATTCTGTCTCCTGTGTGTCTATTACATAATCCTAGCAAATTCTATAACCATTACAGCTGAGAATGCATAAGAGCTGACGCCCCAGGGCAAATAACGGCTGTCCGGCAGGGCGCCTCATGTTTCATATCAGAGGAAGCCTAACTAAACTTGCTGGAGATTATATAATGATTATCATACACTGTGTGTGTATACATTTATACACACAGTAAGGTCTCATTATTACGACCACCTCCTCCACGTGACAAAGGCAGTGCGTAGCCCATGAAGTATGTCATGTGACGTACGCTGGTGGGTATATAAGGTGTGGTATAGGCCGTCTGCACACATATCACTCGTTGCTGGCTTGGTGGGTATATAAGATGTGTGACAGGCCGTCTGCACACATATCACTCGTTGCTGGCTTGGTGGGTATATAAGGCGTGTGATAGGCCGATTGCACACATATCACTCGTTGCTGGCTTGGTGGGTATATAAGGTGTGTGATAGGCCGTCTGCACACATATCACTCGTTGCTGGCTCGGTGGGTATATAAGGTGTGTGATAGGCCGTCTGCACACATATCACTCGTTGCTGGCTTGGTGGCTATATAAGGTGTGTGATAGGCCGTCTGCACACATATCACTCGTTGCTGGCTTGGTGGGTATATAAGGTGTGTGATAGGCCGTCTGCACACATATCACTCGTTGCTGGCTTGGTGGGTATATAAGGGGTGTGATAGGCCGTCTGCACACATATCACTCGTTGCTGGCTTGGTGGGTATATAAGGTGTGTGATAGGCCGTCTGCACACATATCACTCGTTGCTGGCTTGGTGGGTATATAAGGTGTGTGATAGGCCGTCTGTACACATATCACTCGTTGCTGGCTTGGTGGGTATATAAGGTGTGTGATAGGCCGTCTGCACACATATCACTCGTTGCTGGCTTGGTGGGTATATAAGGGGTGTGATAGGCCGTCTGCACACATATCACTCGTTGCTGGCTTGGTGGGTATATAAGGTGTGTGATAGGCCGTCTGCACACATATCACTCGTTGCTGGCTTGGTGGGTATATAAGGTGTGTGATAGGCCGTCTGTACACATATCACTCGTTGCTGGCTTGGTGGGTATATAAGGTGTGTGATAGGCTGTCTGCACACATATCACTCGTTGCTGGCTTGGTGGGTATATAAGGGGTGTGATACGCCGTCTGCACACATATCACTCGTTGCTAGCTTGGTGGGTATATAAGGTGTGTGATAGGCCGTCTGCACACATATCACTCGTTGCTGGCTTTGTGGGTATATAAGGTGTGTGATAGGCCGTCTGCACACATATCACTTGTTGCTGGCTTGGTGGGTATATAAGGTGTGTGATAGGCCGTCTGCACATATATCACTCGTTGCTGGCTTGGTGGGTATATAAGGTGTGTGATAGGCCGTCTGCACACATATCACTCGTTGCTGGCTTGGTGGGTATATAAGGTGTGTGATAGGCCGTCTGTACACATATCACTCGTTGCTGGCTTGGTGGGTATATAAGGTGTGTGATAGGCTGTCTGCACACATATCACTCGTTGCTGGCTTGGTGGGTATATAAGGGGTGTGATACGCCGTCTGCACACATATCACTCGTTGCTGGCTTGGTGGGTATATAAGGTGTGTGATAGGCCGTCTGCACACATATCACTTGTTGCTGGCTTGGTGGGTATATAAGGCGTGCGATAGGCCGTCTGCACACATATCACTCGTTGCTGTCATGGGTAAAGGGGTGAGTTATCAGAGTTGCAGAATGGGATGATAAACGGCTTTCAGGCAAGGGAGGCGGTGTTTCTGACACAGCGCAGTGTGTGACCTGTTCGCGTGCTGCTGCGGTGAAGGTGTATCGTGACTGGACAAATGGCACCATTGCAAATAACCAATGTGGAAACTGCGGACACCATGTGCCACTGATATGAGAGGTGAATGTTGGCTATGAAGGTGCGTGAGGGGTGACCGACACGCTACATCGTCAGAATGTACCTGTGCCAACCTACCATCACCTTTACTTACTCCCAGCCCATCTAGCTGCTGTCTGAGCTGCACATAATATGATAAATACAGTATATATAAGAGGGCTGGCTCTGCATACGGCCTGTGATTAACAGTGCCTCTCATGTGTGCGTGTGTATATATATATATATATATATATATATATATAGTGTGGGTGCGATGGATGGCACTCATTCAGACTCCACGCCATATGCGAAAACGGTGAAACTTTAATCAGCCGACATGTTTCGGGGAACACAGCCCCGTCCTCAGGGCCAGACGAACAAAACATACTAATGACATGACTTATATAGTGAACACAACATTAAGACATTACATGCAAATCATACTCACCTGCCACGAGGCGCCGCCGCCCGCCGGACCGTCCAGCCACACTTGCCGTGTCTCCTTCCAGTGACGTCAGCGGTGCGCCGCGTCGCAGGCGAGTATCCTAGGGAACCAGACTGTTTAAGCTGGAAGTAACCTAGGGAACATACAAAGCAAAAAACTTTATGTAAAGTTGACATGTGTACACCAACATAGAAAAATAAGAATTTACTTACCGATAATTCTATTTCTCATAGTCCGTAGTGGATGCTGGGGACTCCGTCAGGACCATGGGGAATAGCGGGCTCCGCAGGAGACAGGGCACATCTAAAAAAGCTTTTAGGTCACATGGTGCGTACTGGCTCCTCCCCCTATGACCCTCCTCCAAGCCTCAGTTAGGTACTGTGCCCGGACGAGCGTACACAATAAGGAAGGATCTTGAATCCCGGGTAAGACTCATACCAGCCACACCAATCACACCATACAACTTGTGATCTGAACCCAGTTAACAGTATGATAACAAAACGAAGTAGCCTCTAAAAAGATGGCTCACAACAATAATAACCCGATTTTTGTAACAATAACTATGTACAAGTATTGCAGACAATCCGCACTTGGGATGGGCGCCCAGCATCCACTACGGACTATGAGAAATAGAATTATCGGTAAGTAAATTCTTATTTTCTCTAACGTCCTAGTGGATGCTGGGGACTCCGTCAGGACCATGGGGATTATACCAAAGCTCCCAAACGGGCGGGAGAGTGCGGATGACTCTGCAGCACCGAATGAGAAAACTCCAGGTCCTCTGTAGCCAGAGTATCAAATTTGTAAAATTTTACAAACGTGTTCTCCCCTGACCACGTAGCTGCTCGGCAAAGTTGTAATGCCGAGACTCCTCGGGCAGCCGCCCAAGATGAGCCCACCTTCCTTGTGGAGTGGGCCTTTACAGATTTAGGCTGTGGCACGCCTGCCACAGAATGTGCAAGTTGGATTGTGCTACAGATCCAACGTGCAATCGTCTGTTTAGACGCAGGAGCACCCATCTTGTTGGGTGCATACAATGTAAACAACGAGTCAGTTTTTCTGACTCCAGCTGTCCTTGAAATATATATTTTTAATGCTCTGACAACGTCCAGTAACTTTGAGTCCTCCAAGTCGCTAGTAGCCGCAGGCACCACAATAGGCTGGTTTAAGTGAAATGCCGAAACCACCTTAGGGAGAAATTGAGGACGCGTCCTCAATTCTGCCCTGTCCGAATGGAATATCAGATATGGGCTCTTGTATGACAAAGCTGCCAACTCTGAAACTCTCCTGGCAGAAGCCAGGGCCAACAGCATGGTTACCTTCCATGTAAGGTATTTTAATTCTACCGATTTTAACGGCTCAAACCAATGAGATTTGAGAAAATTTAGAACCACGTTCAAATCCCACGGTGCCACTGGAGGCACTATTGGGGGTTGTATATGTAGTACACCTTTGACAAAAGTTTGTACTTCAGGCACTGACGCCAATTCCTTCTGGAAGAAAATTGATAAGGCCGAAATTTGAACTTTAATAGACCCCAATTTTAGGCCCATAGACAATCCTGCTTGCAGGAAATGTAAGAATCGACCCAATTGAAATTCTTCCGTTGGAGCCTTCTTGGCCTCACACCACGCAACATATTTTCGCCAAATGCGGTGATAATGTTGTACAGTCACTTCCTTCCTAGCCTTAATCAAGGTAGGAATAACTTCCTCTGGAATGCCCTTTTCTTTTAGAATCCGGCGTTCAACCGCCATGCCGTCAAACGCAGACGCGGTAAGTCTTGGAACATACAAGGTCCCTGCTGAAGCAGATCCCTTCTCAGAGGTAGAGGCCACGGATCCTCCGTGAGCATCTCTTGAAGTTCCGGATACCAAGTTCTCCTTGGCCAGTCCGGAGCCACCAGTATCGTTCTTACTCCTCTTTTCCGTATAATTCTCAGCACCTTTGGTATGAGAGGCAGAGGAGGGAACACATACACTGATTGGTACACCCACGGTGTTACCAGAGCGTCCACAGCTATTGCCTGAGGGTCTCTTGACCTGGCGCAATACCTGTCCAATTTTTTGTTGAGGCGAGACGCCATCATGTCTACCTTTGGTTTTTCCCAACGGTTCACAATCATGTGGAAAACTTCTGGATGAAGTCCCCACTCTCCCGGGTGAAGGTCGTGTCTGCTGAGGAAATCTGCTTCCCAGTTGTCCACTCCCGGGATGAACACTGCTGACAGTGCTATGACATGATTCTCCGCCCAGCGCAGAATCCTTGCCGCTTCTGCCATTGCACTCCTGCTTCTCGTGCCGCCTTGTCGGTTTACGTGGGCGACTGCCGTGATGTTGTCGGACTGGATCAACACCGGCTGACCCTGAAGCAGCGGTTTTGCCAGACTTAGAGCATTGTAGATCGCTCTTAGCTCCAGTATATTTATGTGAAGAGACGTCTCCAGGCTTGACCACACGCCCTGGAAATTTCTTCCCTTTGTGACTGCTCCCCAACCTCGTAGGCTGGCATCCGTAGTCACCAGGACCCAGTCCTGTATGCCGAATCTGCGGCCCACTAACAGATGGGCAGTCTGCAGCCACCACAGGAGAGACAACCTTGTTCTTGGTGACAGTGCTATCCGCTGATGCATGTGCAGATGCGATCCGGACCATTTGTCCAGCAGATCCCACTGAAATGTCCGTGCATGGAATCTGCCGAATGGAATCGCTTCGTACGAAGCCACCATCTTTCCCAGGACTCTTGTGCATTGATGTACTGACACCGTTCCTGGTTTTAGGAGGTTCCTGACAAGTTCGGATAACTCCCTTGCTTTTTCCTCCGGGAGAAACACCTTTTTCTGAACCGTGTCCAGAATCATTCCCAGGAACAGCAGACGAGTTGTCGGGGTCAATTGAGATTTTGGAAGATTCAGAATCCACCCGTGTTGCTGGAGCACTACCTGGGTTAGTGCTACACCGACTTCCAGCTGTTCTCTGGACTTTGCCCTTATCAGGAGATCGTCCAAGTAAGGGATAATTAATACGCCTTTTCTTCGTAGAAGAACCATCATTTCGGTCATTACCTTGGTAAAGACCCGAGGGGCCGTAGACAAACCAAACGGCATCGTTTGAAACTGATAATGACAGTCTTGTATCACGAACCTGAGATACCCTTGGTGTGAGGGGTAAATTGGGACATGCAGATAAGCATCCTTTATGTCCAGGGACACCATGAAGTCCCCGTCTTCCAGATTCGCTATCACTGCTCTGAGTGACTCCATTTTGAACTTGAATTTCTGTATGTACAGGTTCAAGGATTTCAGATTTAGAATAGGTCTTACCGAACCGTCCGGCTTCGGTACCACAAATAGTGTGGAATAATACCCCTTTCCCTGTTGTAGGAGGGGTACCTTGACTATCACCTGCTGAGAATACAGCTTGTGAATGGCTTCCAAAACCGACGTCCTTTCTGAGGGAGACGTTGGTAAAGCAGACTTTAGGAACCGGCGAGGGGGAAACCTTTCGAACTCCAGCATGTAACCCTGAGATATTATCTGCAGGACCCACGGGTCCACTTGTGAGTGAGCCCATTGATTGCTGAAAATCTTGAGTCGACCCCCCACCGTTCCTGGGTCCGCTTGTAAAGCCCCAGCGTCATGCTGATGGCTTTGTAGAAGCCGGGGCGGGCTTCTGTTCCTGGGCAGGGGCTGCGTGCTGCCCTTTCTTACCCTTTCCTCTGCCTCTCGGCAGATAAGACTGTCCTTTTGGTCGCTTTTTATAGGAGCGAAAGGACTGCGGCTGAAAAGACGGTGTCTTTTTCTGTTGTGAAGGGGTCTGAGGTAAAAAGGTGGATTTGCCGGCAGTTGCCGTGGTCACCAGGTCCGAAAGACCGACCCCAAACAATTCCTCTCCTTTATATGGCAATACTTCCATATGCCTCTTGGAATCCGCATCACCTGACCACTGTCGCGTCCATAAACTTCTTCTAGCAGATATGGACATCGCGCTTACTCTTGATGCTAGAGTACAAACATCCCTCTGAGCATCTCGCATATAAAGAAAAGCATCCTTTAATTGCTCTAGAGTCAATAAAATACTGTCCCTATCCAGGGTCTCAATATTTTCAGTCAGAGAATCCAACCACACTACCCCAGCACTGCACATCCAGGCTGAGGCTATTGCCGGTCGCAGTATAACACCCGTATGTGTGTATATACTCTTCAGTGTAGTTTCCAGCCTCCTATCTGCTGGATCCTTGAGGGCGGCCGTATCAGGAGACGGCAACGCCACTTGCTTTGATAAACGTGTGAGCGCCTTATCCACCTTAGGGGGTGATTCCCAGCGCGCCCTAACCTCTGGTGGGAAAGGGTATAATGCCAACAACTTCTTTGAAATTAGCATTTTTCTATCGGGGGTAACCCACGCTTCATCACACACATCATTCAATTCCTCTGATTCTGGGAAAAATACAGGTAGTTTTTTCACCCCCCACATAATACCCCTTTTTGAGGTACCAGTAGTATCAGAGAGCTGCAAAGCCTCCTTCATTGCCGTGATCATATAACGTGTGGCCCTATTGGAAAATACGTTTACTTCCTCACCGTCGACACTAGATTCATCTGTGTCGGTACCCGTGTCGACTGACTGAGGTAAGGGACGTTTTACAGCCCCTGACGGTGTCTGAGATGCCTGAACCGGTACTAACTGGTTTGCCGGGCGTCTCATTTCGTCAACTGACTTTTGTAATGTGCTGACATTATCACGTAATTCCATAACCAAAGCCATCCATTCCGGTGTCGACTCCCTAGGGGGTGACATTACCATCATCGGCAATTGCTCTGCCTCCACACCAACTTCGTCCTCATACATGTCGACACACACGTACCGACACACACAGCAGCCACACAGTGAATGCTCTATTGAAGACAGGACCCTCCTAGCCCTTTGGGGAGACAGAGGGAGAGTTTGCCAGCACACACCAAAAGCGCTATACAGTATATAACAACCCTAGAAGGTGTTGTTTTTATATATGCGCTCTCAATATATATTTATATCGCCAATTTATGCCCCCCCTCTCTTTGTTACCCTGTTTCTGTAGTGCAGTGCAGGGGAGAGTCGTGGGAGCCTTCCTCACCAGCGGAGCCGTGCAGGAAAATGGCGCCGAGTGCTGAGGAGAATAAGCTCCGCCCCTTTTCCGGCGGGCTTTTCTCCCGGTTTTTCTAATAAACTGGCCTGGGTTAAATACATACATATAGCCTTAATGGCTATATGTGATGTATTTATTTGCCTCTAAGGTACTCTATATTGCTGCCCAGGGCGCCCCCAGCAGCGCCCTGCACCCTCCGTGACCGAGATCCGTGAGCCGTGTAGCAACAATGGCGCACAGCTGCAGTGCTGTGCGCTACCTCTATGAAGACTGAAGTCTTCTGCCGCCTGTTTCCGGACCTCCGTTCTGCCGTTCATCAGCGTCTGTAAGGGGGATCGGCGGCGCGGCTCCGGGACGAACCCCAGGCTGACCTGTGTTCCGACTCCCTCTGGAGCTCAGTGTCCAGTAGCCTAAGACTTCAATCCTCCTGCAGGCAGGTGAGTTGCAAGTCTCTCCCCTAAGTCCCTCGTTGCAGTGCTCCTGTCGCCAGCAGGAGACACTGATTAGAAACCTAAAAAAAAACTTTTCTAACTAGCTCTTTAAGAGAGCCACCTAGATTGCACCCTCTCGGACGGGCACAAAAACCTAACTGAGGCTTGGAGGAGGGTCATAGGGGGAGGAGCCAGTACGCACCATGTGACCTAAAAGCTTTTTTAGATGTGCCCTGTCTCCTGCGGAGCCCGCTATTCCCCATGGTCCTGACGGAGTCCCCAGCATCCACTAGGACGTTAGAGAAATATAGTTGGAATAAACGTTAACACACCAACATTACGAACATATTAAAATCACTGATTATGTCTAGGGCTGTCACGACTGCAGTATTGGACCTGATAAAAAGTAAACAGTACTACTTACAAAAAGTAATTATTCTGCAATTGAAACATGTGGAGATATGCCCATACCCACTTGCCAGAAATGGTAATACTGATACTCTGAACATATGCATGACAATAGTGTACAGAAACAAAAAATTGAATATATAAGGATAAAGGAATAAAGGCATAAAGGGACAACGCAAAAAATGGGTTAGATCAATGTATCTATAATGGGTTTTTAGGGAATGCTTTTAAAGAATATTAATAGGAAATAATGGGAAATAATTTTTAAAGGATAAACTTAAAGAAAACATTGTAACCCCAAATTTTCGTTAAGCCCCCCAGGTGATAAGGTCCCCAATTTATAGATCCATCTGGACTCTTTTTGTAGTAGGGCCCTATCCCTGTTCCCTCCTCTAAGTTTGGGGGGAACATGGTCAATAAGGATTGCCCTGATGCTTGCTACCCTATGTCCCATTGTTAAGCAGTGCCTGGCGAATGGTTGTTCGCTGTTTTTCTTTTCAAATGCTTTCTTAATGGCACTCCTATGGAGAGCCATTCTCTCCCGGAATTGCCTAATGGTCTTACCCACATAGGCTAATCCGCAGGGACAAGTGAGCATGTACACCACATGTGTCGTGGTGCACGTCAACCGGTGTAGAATGGGTATTTTACGACCTGTAGATGGATGATTGAATGAGGTGCCCACCAATAGTGTATTACATGTGGCGCACCCCAGACACCGATAGCAACCATTTTTGGCTCTCAGAAAGTGAGTCTCCCTTTCCTTGGCCATGTTGGTGATATCCAATTGAACTATTCGGTCTCCTATGTTCCTCCCCCTGGTGTGACTAGGTAAAAGTGCTGTGTTAGACAGGGAGGACAGGGATGTGTCTGTTTGGATTATTGGCCACATCTGTTTGGCTTTTTTTACCAGTTGTTTGCTACGAGTCGTGTATTTGTTAATCCAGGGAAATTTTTCCCTGTCAGGGGGTTTGTTAATATGGCTGGGTTCCAAAACTTGTTGGCGGGTCATGTCTAACACCCGTCTTTTGGACACCTCAAGGTCTGCTAGGGGGTAGCCTCGTTCCGCAAACGAACATTTGGGGTTACAATGTTTTCTTTAAGTTTATCCTTTAAAAATTATTTCCCATTATTTCCTATTAATATTCTTTAAAAGCATTCCCTAAAAACCCATTATAGATACATTGATCTAACCCATTTTTTGCGTTGTCCCTTTATGCCTTTATTCCTTTATCCTTATATATTCATTTTTTTGTTTCTGTACACTATTGTCATGCATATGTTCAGAGTATCAGTATTACCATTTCTGGCAAGTGGGTATGGGCATATCTCCACATGTTTCAATTGCAGAATAATTACTTTTTGTAAGTAGTACTGTTTACTTTTTATCAGGTCCAACACTGCAGTCGTGACAGCCCTAGACATAATCAGTGATTTTAATATGTTCGTAATGTTGGTGTGTTAACGTTTATTCCAACTATATTTTCTATGTTGGTGTACACGTCAACTTTACATAAAGTTTTTTGCTTTGTATGTTCCCTAGGTTACTTCCAGCTTAAACAGTCTGGTTCCCTAGGATACTC
The DNA here is from genome assembly GCF_028390025.1 of Pseudophryne corroboree. Lineage (NCBI taxonomy): Eukaryota > Metazoa > Chordata > Amphibia > Anura > Myobatrachidae > Pseudophryne > Pseudophryne corroboree. Next base: position 6,039,108 of record NC_086451.1, read on the forward strand.
GCCTGCGACGCGGCGCACCGCTGACGTCACTGGAAGGAGACACGGCAAGTGTGGCTGGACGGTCCGGCGGGCGGCGGCGCCTCGTGGCAGGTGAGTATGATTTGCATGTAATGTCTTAATGTCTTAATGTTGTGTTCACTATATAAGTCATGTCATTAGTATGTTTTGTTCGTCTGGCCCTGAGGACGGGGCTGTGTTCCCCGAAACATGTCGGCTGATTAAAGTTTCACCGTTTTCGCATATGGCGTGGAGTCTGAATGAGTGCCATCCATCACACCCACACTAGCTATCTGGGTCTGCGCTGCATTACCCATAGGAATGGCACCTCAGCAGTTGATTTCATGAGGAGTGGAGTGCCGGGACATTTGCTAGTTGGTTTATATATATATATATATATATACACACATACACACACACATATTGTACGAGGCGCTCAGGCCCTGTCACACAAGGCCGCCACGTTACCACGACCCTGCAAGGAGCTCACATCTGCTTTGTCACGCTTGCGGCCTCGTGGAGAGAGACAGGATGACTGGCTGTGTACTCTCCCCTGCTGCCCTGCGTTACCCTGCACATCTTCCCTGGCCTAGGGCAGTACCCGGCCATCCTCACACTTACACAGACTGTAGCGGGGGTGGGACTGTGTAACTGTATAGTACTGTTCCAGCATCCCTAGGCATACACATGGGTTGCCTGATGGCACTGCCAAGTGAGTGCCCGGGAGGGGATTCTTACACAGGGCAGGCAGTTTATTGGATATTTAGCACTGCTTGTGTTGGAGCAAATCCTGCGCATCTCCAGTTCTGGCTGACTGTACGTAACTGGTGGCAACGGGGCGTTTAGTATATCAATTATGTACACTGCTGGCTGAAGTGTCAGTGCGCAGACAATAGGGCTGCGGCCCCCATGGGTAGGGGACATAGGGACTCATTCAGGTTGGATCGTAAAACGCGTTCCAACCGCAAAAATTGCTAAAAAGATGCGGGAGCATATGCAGCACTCGTCCTGAGCATGCACCCGCATTTTCTGCAGGGGGGCTGTCAATCAGACAGACAGCTCTGGGCAGCACCTCCACTTGTCTTCTCTACAAGGTTTGATATACTTCCCCCGAACCCATGTCGGCTTTCATACAGGTCGTCCCACCAACACGGTGCCCCTGGCGAGGTGCATGGGGCAGATATCCCCCCCTTCCTTACTATTTATTCTCCAGTTATTACAGAATATATTTATATTCTCAGTATGTTCCCCGGGGCCGCCCCAGCAATGAGCCGGTCACCGGGGACCCGAACGGGGTAAACACAATAATCAGTATTACACGTCAGGTACAGATAGGCGAATTACCTGCGTATGGACGGGAACATCTGTCACCCTGAATGACGCGGTTACATGATGTATAATGACCGCACCGGTCACAACTTATATCAGCGGCATGGATACGGAGAGGTCTGCGCTTCATGTGTACGTATTTACTAACAGGTCAGCTTCTTGCATCTCCCAAATGGTGGCTACATACAGGGTTTGGTGCAAAGTGATGGTACTATATACATATATACTGTTAATGGCTGACAGATTTACTACCTTATGCTAATGGGAGTATCCGACCCTCTTCCTGCGCTTGTATGACTCCGCCCACCGATGTAGCGGTCATAGGCGTAACTGCCATTATTACTGTTGGAACTGACACCATGTTGTGTGCAGGAGATGCGCCTGAGAGAAGTGACAATTCCCAGTACGCAAGCCTCACGCACGCAGCGAGTCCTGGCGACATGTCCAAGACACTGACAAGGGACGGACATCTGCCGTGCGTCTGCAATACCACAAACATAGCGATCCGGCCACACAACGAACAAGGTTCTTTCTGTGTGGAGTTTGTCTGTCCCCAATGTGTTAACGTGGGTATTCTCCAAGGCTCCAAAGATACAATGGTAGGTTACTTGGCTGATGACAGGATGAACCTTAGAACTTACTGTAAATGTATGACAAATGTTCTCTGTACAGGGCTGCACAAAATGCAGATTGTGTGTATATACTGTGTGTATATATATATATATATATATATATATATATACACACACACACACACACATATATAATATATATATATATATACTTCCATATGACCGGCACTCAGCTATGCAAAAACATCCACCCCGGTGCCTTCCGTGGTTGTAGACCAGAAATATGCGTGCTGATCGGCGGCACTCCTGGGGAACTTTAGTATAAGAAATAATGACAGAGACTGCGCCCTGAATCAACGTTATTTCTTATACTAAAGTTCCCCAGTAGTGCCGCCGATCAGCACGCATATATATATATATATATATATATATATACACATGCATACATATACAGTGTGTGTGTGTGTGTGTGTGTGTGTGTGTGTGTGTGTGTGTGTGTGTGTGTGTATGCATGTGTATATATATATATATATGCGTGCTGATCGGCGGCACTCCTGGGGAACTTTAGTATAAGAAATAATGACAGAGACTGCGCCCTGAATCAACGTTGATTCAGGGCGCAGTCTCTGTCATTATTTCTTATACTAAAGTTCCCCAGGAGTGCCGCCGATCAGCACGCATATATATATATATATATATATACACACACATGCATACATATACAGTGTATGTGTGTGTGTGTGTGTGTGTGTGTGTGTGTGTATGTATGCATGTGTATATATATATATATATGCGTGCTGATCGGCGGCACTCCTGGGGAACTTTAGTATAAGAAATAATGACAGAGACTGCGCCCTGAATCAACGTTGATTCAGGGCGCAGTCTCTGTCATTATTTCTTATACTAAAGTTCCCCAGGAGTGCCGCCGATCAGCACGCATATATATATATATACACATGCATACATACACACACACACACACACACACACACACACACACACACACACACACTGTATGTGTGTATATGTATATATATATATATATATATATATATCTATCCCAGCTAGATTTTACAATACTTTTTAAATTCCTTTTTATAGGGCTGAAGTCTCTCAGCTTGTAATAAAGCATCAGATAGAGTGATGGGGGGGGGGGGGATGACCCTTCGCTTCTCAGTTCTCGCAGTCATTAATTCGATTTGATATGAGCATTCTCTGGGCTGACCACAAAGGCTTGGAATGTGAGGGAGCCTGCTAATTGGTAATCGCTTAGTAGACAATGTGGATCTTGGAAGCGGTGCAGGAGAGGTGGGAAACGCTGAAAAGTGCAGTATTAAAGACAACAGACCTTTGTATCATAGGTGTTAGGAAAAACACAAGGAGAAGGAAGCCAGTGTGGTTTGCGAAAGTAGAAGTATTGTGAAAGAAAAAAAGATGGCGTTTACGAAATATAAGCAGACACAAAGTAATGAAGACAAAGAGATATATCTTGTTAGACAGAAGGAGACTAAGAAGGTAATTCAGACCTGATCGCAGCAGTAAAATTTGTTAGCAGTTGGGCAAAACCATGTGCTCTGCAGGTGGGGCAGATGTAACATGTGCAGAGAGAGTTAGATTTGGGTGGGTTATATTGTTTCTGTGCAGGGTAAATACTGGCTGCTTTATTTTTACACTGCAATTTAGATTTCAGTTTGAACACACCCCACCCAAATCTAACTCTCTCTGCACATGTTACATCTGCCCCACCTGCACTGCACATGGTTTTGCCCAGCTGCTAACAAATTTGCTGCTACAATCAGGTCTGAATTACCTACCCTAAGAAGGTAATCAGATGTGCAAAGGCAGAAGCTGAGGAGAAAATGGCCCGGTCAGTGGGTAAAGGAAGCAAAACTTTTTAGGTATATAAGCGAAAGGAGAAAAACAAAAGGCGGAATAATAAAACTAAAGACAGAGACTGGGAGTCTTGTTGAGGGAGACAGTGTAATAGCAGATCATCATCATAATTATTTTTGCTAAATATTCACTACTGAAAGAGAGGGGAAGGGGCCACAGGGGCCACAGGAAAGTTGCCGGGATATTCAGGAAAATGACACAAGTACATTTACAGAGGAAAAAGTCCTAACACAACTCTCAAAGCTGAATGTGGACAAATCTATGGGGCCAGATGGGAATCATCCAAGGACACTAAAAGAACTTAGAGAGGCGCTGGTCGCACCATGGACAGAATTATTCAACCAGTCATTAGCTACAGGAGTAATTCCAGAGGACGGGAAAAGAGCGAGCGTAGGGGGGGGGATTCAGATCTGCGTTTTTGCACAGCGGGCGATCAGGTCATAATAGCGCATGCACCATAATGCGCAGGCACATCGGACAGCTACAATGGGCATCGCCGGTCAGCGACGGGATGGTGCGAAGGTTCCATTCGCACGGGTGTTTGCAAGGAGATTGACAGGAAGAGGCCGTTTGTGGGTGGGAACTGACCGTTTACAGGGAGTGTCCGGAAATACGCAGGCGTGTCCAGCATTATCAGGGCAGGTGTGTGACGTCAGCTCCGCCCCCATCAGCCGGTGTGTATCTCACGGTAGGAGTAAGACCTGCGCTGCGCACACACTGGAAAAATCATTCCATGGTGAGTGAGTTGTGGACGGATTTGCAGATGTCCACTGTCTGGTGAAGTTTTCGCACGGCGTACGCATGCATTCGCACACTTGCCCGGGGCGGGTTTACACTCTCTATGGGCGGCGGCTATCTGATCGCAAACCTCTGCAAAAACGCACAGCAGCAATCAGATGGAATCAGGCCCTTAGTGGGACCTTACTGGCTAAATCCTGAGAAACAAAGAACACACTGGTGAGCTCGGCGACACAGAGAGACCCGGACATCCATGGAAGACAACAGTGGTGGATGATCGAAAACACTGCAGAGCACCCAGCCAACCAAGGAACATTCCCTAGGAGGGAGGGAGATCATTATCCAACTCTACCATGATAAAGCTGATTATCTTTACAGGAATGAAAGCTATACCTTAAACACACCGTAAATACACTTTAAACCTTAGCCGCTGCAGCCGCTATACTTAATTCACACTCTACGCACCTTTTACGCTATTAGCGTACAGAGTCCCGTACAGTGTACGGACTTTGCGTACACACGCCGCACTGACGGTACAAAGTACTCACAGCGCGTACACACCCAGAGATACACTTAAAACCTTAGCAGGGCAATGAGCACACAACACCAATTGTGATTAACCGCTGGGTTCCGACACCACAGTGGATTATTTCTGAAAGGGGGTTTACAATACAAATTATACACTACAATACAAGACAATATATATAACAGAATAATGGCTACAGTCAATGTACATACGTGAGTATATTCGCGTGCGCTTCCCGGTCCGGTCCTCCGTCATCAAATAGATAACGTTGTGAGTCTTGTGTCTGGCCGGGCTGCAGCAGGCTTTATTTATACAAGTCTTCCAAAAGCAATACAATGGATACTGTAATCCCTTTGTCCATTGGACACAGGAATGCACTTTTACAGTACAGGAGAGGTCATAGGTTGATTTGAAAAGGTGGGCGATGTCTTTCTCAACTGCTCTTGTGGGTGGTCTCCTCTGAATTCCCGCCGCATACATAATATACAGTAAATACAGTTTATATCTATATTCTGCTCCTGCACATAACTATCCGCAGGAACATGCGATCTTCCGCAGACCAACACCGGAATGTTACCCTTAAAATACCCTACAGCTGGATACCAAATACCACCTTATAACCTTAGTCTGTCCCCTCTTATCCTGTAAAGGTGAATCCCTTTGTTCTGCAACCATTTAAACAGCTATAACTTTCTGATGTGGTGCAGGGAGACTATGTGTACATTGTGCACTATTTGGATTTAATATGTAATGTGTTCTGATGGCCCTCCATGCGTACACAAACTCTGCCGTAAATACCCATACCACGCGCCAATGCGCAGGACCGCAGGAGCGACCATACGCAAATTGCGGATATGTGCACGCACGGCAGAACAAGTGCACGCGCAGTGGGCATGTGTGTGCAGTTTATACGTGCTGTGTGTTCTTCAATATTTTTTGACTTTGACAACCATAAAGAGAAGACGAGGTGCCAACCATTCACACGCCTCAAAGTGTTTACCATGACGGGCCAACCATTCACATGCCTCAAAGTGTTTCCCATGAGGTGCCAACCATTCACACGCCTCAAAGTGTTTACCATGAGGTGCCAACCATTCACACACCTCAAGAGCAGAACGGCCAGATTAGACTTTTACACAACATCTACAGATAGTCCAGTTCTAGAGCAGCATTCTGTAGACAAATGGAAGCAAGATCAACCTGTACCAGAATGACGGGAGGAAACAATGAGGGAGGAGGCTTGGAATGGCTCATGATGTTAAGCATACCTCATCTTCTGTAACACACGGAGGAGGCAGTGAGATGGCGTGGGCATGCATGGCTTCCAATGGCACTGGGTCACTAGGGTTTACTGATGATGTGACACAGTCACCTGATCTCATCGACCGGGCAGGCCGTCACTAGCTGAGGACAATACTACCGGCAGCAACTGGAGACATACTAAGAAGGACACCTAGCATCTGGCGACGTGTATGGGTTCCAGATATTCCGCAATCAACGTCTGCAAAGGATTCTTGACAAAGTATTAAGAATAAAAACATTTTATATTTGATCACGCTATTTTTTCCAATTACTTTAGAGCTCATGAAAAACGGCGGACTGTGTGTAACAATGGTGGTGCAATTCCCGAACGTCTCGCACAATGTTCTTGTTCCACCTCTCGAGTTAAAGTGGAAAGTCTGCACCTCCATTGCATCTCCAGTAATTCAACGGACATTCATTGTGGTGGTGTACAGAGCCAGAATTAGGACATGTCAGTGTCCAAATATATATACACCCAAGTGTACTATGAAAATATATATATATCTATATCTATGTTTGTATTTATTAGAGCGATGTGGTCATGGGCTACATGCACCCCGCCCTGTGAGTGGTAAGTACAGCTGTGTACCCCGCTTTTGTGGTGGAGAGTGCTGTGTTACATGCACCCCACCCTGTGAGTGGTAAGTGCATAGCTGTGCCCCGCTTCTGGTGTGGTGAGTGCTGTGGTTTTCCCTCTGTATGTATATGAAGGGGTTAATCTATGGTTAGCTCTCATTAACCGTGGCCACTAGCTTTCTCATGCACCCCTGTGTGGACTTTATTATCCTGAACCTGTCTCAGCTGTTCCTTAGCAATCATCGTTGAGCCAGTGCAATAGGTGACTAGTGTGCCTTTAAAAGCCATAAAGTCTGTGGCAGGTACACATTAAATCTAGCAGGCAGATGATGTGTGTAACAGCAGTGTGGTAGTCAGGTTTTGAGACTCTGTGATAGTGTAGGACCTGCATGAAGGTGGGGTACCTTGAAAATCGGTATGCAGGCTTCCATGCATTGGCCAATCCACCAACTAAACCCCCATCATTTATTTATTGAATTGTTGAGGATAAGTGAGTTTACTTTGGTGAGTGCTGGGTTCTTTGTTTGTATATATATATATATATATATATATATATATGTAGGGTGATACAAAAGTCGCAGTACACCCTCAGTCAGTACATGGGAAAACGGACTTAGATTCAAGATGGCAGATTTCAAGATGGCACCCATGTTTGATACATACTGTGACAGGACGGTCCCGTACGAAAGCACTCGCCGCTTTCGCGTCCCGTCGCGTCACACGAGGCCTGACCACATAGGGGATTCCCGCTTACCATCAGTAACCGCCTGTTACTGACTCCACCCACTGCATTGTGGGCGGGTTTTGCTGCCACCACCAAACTCCTAACCTGCCGTGGCGTTTGGAACCACGGTTCTGCTCTGTATGTGCCGACGCACTGCCTTACCACACCTGTGTGGTGTTGACGAATCCCCACTAGCCACTTGCTAGGCCTCTACCGGTAGCTGGCGGAAGGCGGAGCTTGGAGACGTCAGGTGCTTCCCTGGACAGCCGGAGGACGGGGCTAGGTTTGGCCTAACCCTGTTGGTCACAAGATGAAGCAGTCTTCTTGAGGCAATGATGTTTATTTGCTCAATGATAATAACCTTTAAAAAGGCTCCTCCCTATTGCTAGGGGCAACAGCATACTATCAGATGTTTCAGCAGAATAAGATGGTACAATACACAATCCTATGGGCCAACTGCCCTCCTTTTATCCCTCTCCAAGACCCATTACCACAGGGGGTAAGCCCGCCCTGTGGTGTACAACCAATCAATGTTTACCCATGAGCTGTGCATGCCTTGGTCACATGCACAGCTAACATTGTTCCCTATGGACAGTGGGGAGTGGTCGGTCTCCTTTGACTATCCCATCTTGGAGGATCAGGATACGCCCCGGTGCCGTTCAGTCTAGGCTGGGGGGAAGTTTTCCCTCCTAAACTGACTTCCAGAAACCTGCCCGGGACCTAGCCCACTGCCTGCAGCCTGGATTTGGGCTCCAGAGCTGGGCAGCCTGGCTCCCCGGTCCAGGTTTCTAGGCCACTACGGGTGATCTCCATGGAGCTCCAAGAAACCACTCAGCTTGTTTCATAGCTGAGCTTCTTCCCTTTCTCCCAATGCCCCTCTGAAGTGTGAGGCTGGATGGGAAAGCATTCCGTTTTTGGGGAAAAGGTCTGGGAGAATCCATCAGCCTGCACAGCCATGGATTCCCCCCTCCTGGGACACACAACCAAGTAAGTGCATTTACCTTTAAATACATCACATTTAAAACACACTGTACATTTACTTTTACATATACACTGAGCCTGTGCCCTGCACAGACTCTACATACTCAGGCACTGCAGTGCCTTACAACACACTGTACTTTTTATTATTTTTAACACAAGGGGGTATATTTACTAACATTCGTAATTCTCCCGATTTGGTGGGAGAATAATCACGAATGACATCGAAAGTGTAAAACTGCAACTTTTTGAATTTATTACGACTAATTTACTAAGCTGTCGTTTTCTGCATTTTCTTTTGTTCCGATGTCGATGTCATTCGTGGTTTTTTTTTAGTTTTTTACGGCAGTGATTAGCAAAACACTGCCGACTTATTCTAAATGAATCTCGGCCGGATCTTTGTGATCCGTGCTGGGGTTCATTTTTTTTTTTAAATAAACACTGTAAAACTGTAAAAAAAATTGCGTGGGGTCCCCCCTCCTAAGCATAACCAGCCTCGGGCTCTTTGAGCCGATCCTGGTTGCAGAAATATGGGGGAAAAAATGACAGGGGTTCCCCCATATTTAAGCAACCAGCATCGGGCTCTGCGCCTGGTCCTGGTTCCAAAAATACGGGGGACAAAAAGCGTCGGGGTCCCCCGTATTTTTAAAACCAGCACCGGGCTCCACTAGCTGGACAGATAATGCCACAGCCGGGGGTCACTTTTATATAGTGCCCTGCGGCCGTGGCATCAAATATCCAACTAGTCACCCCTGGCCGGGGTACCCTGGGGGAGTGGGGACCCCTTCAATCAAGGGGTCCCCCCCAGCCACCCAAGGGCCAGGGGTGAAGCCCGAGGCTGTCCCCCCCTCATCCAATGGGCTGCGGATGGGGGGCTGATAGCCTTTTTGTAAAAGTGTAAGATATTGTTTTTAGTAGCAGTACTACAAGGCCCAGCAAGCCTCCCCGCATGCTGGTACTTGGAGAACCACAAGTACCAGCATGCGGCGGAAAAACGGGCCCGCTGGTACCTGTAGTACTGATCTGATCACCTGATCTGGAGCCCAGCGGCCCGGGACACTTGTCCCAGCCGCCGTGGCTCTGGCTCCTTTGCAGCGCTGAGGTGCCGGGAGCATAGCTCCCGGACCCCAGCGCTCACCATCCTGCTCACCCCCGCCGCTAGGGAGCCGGCTAGCCCGGTCCCCCATGAGCGGCGCACTGTGGTGGCCTCGCCGCGCAGGGGGCCGGCTAGCCCGGTCCCTTGTATGCGGCGCTGAGATCGGTGTCTCGCCGCAGCGTCCGGCGGGGAGCCGGGCTGCGGCGCACCCCCCCTGCCGCCCAGCAGCCCGGGACGTTCGTCCCGGCTGCCGCGGCTGGCCGCCTCCAGTGTGCTGAGGCGCCGGGAGCAGAGCTCCCGTCCCCCAGCACAGGCATACCCAGAGCGCGGCTCACCCTTCTCCCCCCCTGGCGCACACACAGCTCAGTGCGCCGGGGGGCTGTGCTCACCGCTGCTGGGAGCGGAGCTCCCGGACTCCGGCGGCGCACACCCAACGGCTGCAGCGGGAGCTGATCTCCCAGCTGCAGCAGTCCCCGTCTCCCCCGGCGCGCACACTCTAGTGCGCCCGGGGCTGCACTGACCGCTGCCGGGAGCGGAGCTCCCGGACTCCGGCAGTCAGCGGCTCCCCTCTCCCCCGGCGCGCACACACTGCTCAGCGCGCCGGGGGGCTGTCCTCACTGCCGTGGTCTCCGGAGAGGTCCGGGACCACGGCACACATAAATACATTTTTTTACATATTTATAAACACACGGCGCCTAGCGCCCAATACATTTTAAACCTGGCGCCAAGCGCCCATTGTCTTTAAAATGGCGCCGGGCACTAGGGGTTAACCCCTTCAGTGCCGCGGCGGCCATATCCCACGTGGCTGGAGCCTCTCCGGCCACACATACCCTAGAAGATAACCAACCTCATCCATACCTTACTGGAGTATTCCGTTTTCCCATTTCCTGCACAGTTTTTAAAACAAAAGGGTGTACTGCAACTTTTGAATCACCCTGATATATATATATATATATATATATATACACACACACACACACACACACACACACACACACACACAGTGGTCGAAGTGGGGCGGTATACGGCGATATGGTATACCGCCACTTCTTCCACTGACCAGGAAATGCACTGAAAGTGCAGCAGGAGGCGAGGGAAGTGGCCATCCTCCCCGTCCCTGCGCCCACCGCCAGCCACCAGCAACAAATGAGGTAATATTCCCCTGCTGTCACCTCTCTCCGTCGTCACTCTCTCTCCCTGTCGTCACTCTGGCTGTCACAATTTCAGCTCATTCAGTGTGCTATAATGTGAATTTCGGCTTATTCAGTGTGCTATAATGTGATTTTCAGGTCGTACCGTGTGCTATAATGTGAATTTCGGCTCATTCAGTGTGCTATAATGTGAATTTCAGCTCATACTGTCTGCTACAATGTGAATTTCAGCTCATTCAGTGTGCTACAATGTGAATTTCGGCTCATTCTGTGTGCTATAATGTGAATTTTCGGCTCCTTCAGTGTGCTACAATGTGAATTTCAGCTCGTACCTTGTGCTATAATGTGAATTTTGGCTCGTACCGTGTGCTATAATGTGAATTTCAGCTCGTACCGTGTGCTATAATGTGAATATCAGCTCGTACCGTGTGCTACAATGTGAATTTCGGCTCGTACCGTGTGCTATAATGTGAATTTCAGCTCGTACCGTGTGCTATAATGTGAATTTCAGCTCGTACCGTGTGCTATAATGTGATTTTCGGCTCGTACCGTGTGCTATAATGTGAATTTCGGCTCGTACCGTGTGCTATAATGTGAATTTCGGCTCGTACCGTGTGCTATAATGTGAGTTTCGGCTCGTACCGTGTGCTATAATGTGAGTTTCGGCTCGTACCGTGTGCTATAATGTGAATTTCGCCACGTACCGTGTGCTATAATATGAATTTCGGCTCATTCAGTGTGCTATAATGTGAAGTTCAGCTCATACTGTCTGCTACAATGTGAATGTCTGCTCATTCAGTGTGCTATTATGTGAATTTCAGCTCATACTGTCTGCTACAATGTGAATTTCAGCTCATTCTATGTACTACAATGTGAATTTCGGCTCATTCTGTGTGCTATAATGTGAATTTCGGCTCATTCAGTGTGCTACAATGTGAATTTCAGCTCGTACCGTGTGCTATAATGTGATTTTCGCCTCGTACCGTGTGCTATAATGTGAATTTCGCCTCGTACCGTGAGCTATATGAATTTCGGCTCATTCAGTGTGCTATAATGTGAATTTCGGCTCGTACCGTGTGCTATAATGTGAATTTTAGCTTGTACCGTGTGCTATAATGTGAATTTCAGCTCGTACCGTGTGCTATAATGTGATTTTCGGCTCGTACCGTGTGCTATAATGTGAATTCCGGCTCGTACCGTGTGCTATAATGTGAATTTCGCCTCGTACCGTGTGCTATAATGTGAATTTCGGCTCGTACCGTGTGCTATAATGTGAATTTCGGCTCATTCAGTGTGCTATAATGTGAATTTCAGCTCATACTGTCTGCTACAATGTGAATGTCGGCTCATTCAGTATGCTATTATGTGAATTTCAGCTCATACTGTCTGCTACAATGTGAATTTCAGCTCGTACCGTGTGCTATAATGTGATTTTCGGCTTGTACCGTGTGCTATAATGTGAATTTCGGCTCGTACTGTGTGCTATAATGTGAATTTCGCCTCGTACCGTGTGCTATAATATGAATTTCGGCTCATTCAGTGTGCTATAATGTGAATTTCTGCTCATTCATTGTGCTATAATGTGAGTTTCGGCTCATTCAGTGTGCTATAATGTGAATTTCAGCTCGTACCGTGTGCTATAATGTGAATATCAGCTCGTACCGTGTGCTATAATGTGAATATCAGCTCGTACCGTGTGCTATAATGTGAATTTCGGCTCGTACCGTGTGCTATAATGTAAATTTCAGCTCGTACCGTGTGCTATAATGTAAATTTCAGCTCGTACCGTGTGCTATAATGTGAATTTCGGCTCGTACCGTGTGCTATAATGTGAATTTCTGCTCGTACCGTGTGCTATAATGTGAATTTTGTCTCGTACCGTGTGCTATAATATGAATTTCGGCTCATTCAGTGTGCTATAATGTGAATTTCAGCTCATACTGTCTGCTACAATGTGAATGTCGGCTCATTCAGTGTGCTATAATGTGAATTTCAGCTCATACTGTCTGCTACAATGTGAATGTCTGCTCATTCAATGTGCTATAATGTGAATTTCGGCTCATTCAGTGTGCTACAATGTGAATTTCGGCTCATTCAGTGTGCTATAATGTGAATTTCGGCTCATTCAGTGTGCTACAATGTGAATTTCGGCTCATTCAGTGTGCTACAATGTGAATTTCGGCTCATTCAGTGTGCTACAATGTGAATTTCGGCTCATTCAGTGTGCTATAATGTGAGTTTCGGCTTGTACCGTGTGCTATAATGTGAATTTCGCCTCGTACCGTGTGCTATAATAAGATTTTACTTACCGGTAAATCTATTTCTCGTAGTCCGTAGTGGATGCTGGGGACTCCGTAAGGACCATGGGGATAGACGGGCTGCGCAGGAGACATGGGCACTTTAAGAAAGAATTTAGATTCTGGTGTGCTCTGGCTCCTCCCTCTATGTCCCTCATCCAGACCTCAGTTAGAGAAACTGTGCCCAGAAGAGCTGACAGTACAAGGAAAGGATTTTGGGAATCCAGGGTAAGACTCATACCAGCCACACCAATCACACCGTATAACTTGTGATAAACTTACCCAGTTAACAGTATGAACAATCACAGAGCATCAGATAAACTCTGATGCAACTATAACATAACCCTTATTTAAGCAATAACTATATACAAGCATTGCAGAAGAAGTCCGCACTTGGGACGGGCGCCCAGCATCCACTACGGACTACGAGAAATAGATTTACCGGTAAGTAAAATCTTATTTTCTCTAACGTCCTAGTGGATGCTGGGGACTCTGTAAGGACCATGGGGATTATACCAAAGCTCCCAAACGGGCGGGAGAGTGCGGATGACTCTGCAGCACCGAATGAGCAAACACAAGGTCCTCCTCAGCCAGGGTATCAAACTTGTAGAACTTTGCAAAGGTGGTTGAACCTGACCAAGTAGCCGCTCGGCAAAGCTGTAATGCCGAGACCCCTCGGGCAGCCGCCCAAGAAGAGGCCACCTTCCTTGTGGAATGGGCCTTAACCGATTTAGGCAGCGGCAACCCAGCCGCAGAATGAGCCTGCTGAATCGTGTTACAGATCCAGCGAGCAATAGTTTCTTGGAAGCATACACGATAAACAAAGATTCTGTTTTCCTGCCCTTAGCCGTTGTGGCTACATAAACCTTCAAAGCCCCAACTACATCCAGTGACTCGGAATCCTCCAAGTCAGCAGTAGCCACAGGCACCCCAATAGGTTGGTTTATATGAAAGGATGAAACCACTTTCGGCAGAAATTGTGGGTGGGTCCGCAATTCTGCTCTATCCGCATGGAAAACCAGATAAGGGCTTTTATGTGACAAAGCCGCCAATTCTGACACACGCCTAGCCGGAGCCAAGGCTAATAGCATGACCACCTTCCACGTGAGATATTTTACTTCCACCGTTTTGAGTGGTTCAAACCAGTGTGATTTCAGGAAACTCAACACCACGTTAAGATCCCAAGGTGCCGCTGGAGGCACAAAAGGGGGCTGAATATGCAGCACTCCCTTTACCAACGTCTGAACTTCAGGCAGAGAAGCCAGTTCTTTTTGAAAGAAAATGGATAAGGCCGAAATCTGAACCTTAATGGAACCCAATTTAAGGCCCAAAGTCACTCCCGACTGTAGGAAGTGAAGGAAAAGGCCCAGCTGGAATTCCTCCGTAGGGGCATTCCTGGCCTCACACCAAGCCACATATTTTCGCCATATACGGTGATAATGTTGAGCGGTCACGTCCTTCCTAGCCTCTATCAGCGTAGGAATGACCTCATCCGGAATGCCTTTTTCTGCTAGGATCCGGCGTTCAACCGCCATGCCGTCAAACGCAGCCGCGGTAAGTCTTGGAACAGACAGGGCCCCTGTTGCACAAGTCCTGTCCTAGAGGCAGAGGCCACGGGTCCTCTGTGAGCATTTCTAGCAGATCTGGATACCAAGTCCTTCTTGGCCAATCCGGAACAATGAGTATTGTTCTCACTCCTCTTTTCCTTATGATTCTCAGCACCTTGGGTATGAGAGGAAGAGGAGGAAATACATAGACCGACGAGAACACCCACGGTGTCACCAGTGCGTCCACAGCTATCGCCTGAGGGTCTCTTGACCTGGCGCAATATCTCTGCAGCTTTTTGTTGAGGCGGGATGCCATCATGTCCACCTGTGGCAGTTCCCACCGACTTGCAATCTGTGTGAAGACTTCTTGATGAAGTCCCCACTCTCCCGGGTGGAGGTCGTGCCTGCTGAGGAAGTCTGCTTCCCAGTTGTCCACTCCCGGAATGAACACTGCTGACAGTGCGCTTACGTGATTCTCCGCCCAGCGAAGAATTCTGGTGGCTTCTACCATCGCCACCCTGCTCCTTGTGCCGCCTTGGCGGTTTACCTGAGCCACTGCGGTGATGTTGTCTGACTGAATCAGAACCGGTTGGTCGCGAAGCAGGGACTCCGCTTGACGTAGGGCGTTGTATATGGCCCTTAGTTCAAGGATGTTGATGTGAAGGCAAGTCTCCTGACTTGACCACAGCCCTTGGAAATTTCTTCCCTGTGTGATTGCCCCCCACCCTCGGAGGCTTGCATCCGTGGTCACCAGGACCCAGTCCTGAATGCCGAATCTGCGACCTTCGAGAAGGTGAGCATTCTGCAGCCACCACAGGAGAGACACCCTGGCCCTGGGGGATAGGGTGATTAACCGATGCATCTGAAGATGTGATCCGGACCACTTGTCCAGTAAGTCCCATTGGAAGGTCCTCGCATGGAACCTGCCGAAGGGAATGGCCCCGTATGATGCCACCATCCTTCCCAGGACTCGAGTGCAGTGATGTACTGACACCTGTTTTGGTTTTAATAGATTCCTGACCAGTGTCACGAGCTCCTGAGCTCTCTCTATCGGGAGATAAACCCTTTTCTGGTCTGTGTCTAGGATCATGCCTAGGAGAGGCAGATGAGCTGTAGGAACCAACTGCGACTTTGGAATATATAGAATCCAGCCGTGTTGCCGTTACACTTCCAGAGAAAGTGATACGCTGTTCAGCAACTGCTCTCTTGATCTCGCTTTTATGAGGAGATCGTCCAAGCACGTGATAATAGTGACACCTTGCTTCCGCAGGAGCACCATCATTTCCGCCATTACCTTGGTGAATATTCTCGGGGCCGTGGAGAGACCAAACGGCAACGTCTGAAATTGGTAATGGCAATCCCGTACCGCAATTCTGAGGTACGCCTGATGAGGTGGATAAATGGGGACATGAAGGTATGCATCCTTTATGTCCAGAGTCACCATAAAATCTCCCCCTTTCAGGCTTGCAATGACCGCTCTTAGCGATTCCATCTTGAACTTGAACCCTTTTCAGGTATATGTTCAGGGATTTTAAATTCAATATGGGTCTGACTGAACCATCTGGTTTCGGGACTACAACATGGTCGAATAATAACCCCCTCCTTGTTGAAGGAGGGGAACCTTGACCACCACCTGTTGAAGATACAATTTGTGAATTGCAGTTAACACTGTTTCCCTCTCGTGGGGGGAAGCCGGCAGGGCCGTCGGTGAGGGGGCATCTCCTCAAAGTCCAGCTTGTATCCCTGAGACACAATATCTATTGCCCAGGGATCTAACAGTGAGTGAACCCACTTGTGGCTGAACTTACGAAGGCGTGCCCCCACCGGGCCTAGCTCCGCCTGTGGAGCCCCAGCGACATGCGGTGGATTTTGTAGAGGCCGGGGAGGACTTCTGTTCCTGGGAACTAGCTGTGTTGTGCAGCTTCTTTCCTCTGCCCCCGCCTCTGGCAAGAAAGGACGCACCTTGGACTTTCTTGTTTCTTTGTTCGAAAGCTTGCATTTGATAATGTCGTGCTTTCCCAGGCTGTGCAGGAATATAAGGCAAAATATCAGAATTACCAGCTATAGCTGTGGAGACCAGGTCCGAGAACCCTTCTCCACACAATCCTCAGCCTTCCATATGCCTCTTAAGTCGGCATCATCTGTCCATTGCATATTCTACAGGACACGTCAAGCAGAAATCGACATAGCTTTGACTCTAGGACCCAGTAGACTCATGTCTCTTTGGGCATGTTATATATATCTATCTATCTCTTAAGACAGTATCTTTAATATATATATCTCTATATATATCTCTATATATATATATATATATATATACACACACATACTAGGGTCTCAATCTCTGCTGATAAGGTACCTGTCCACGCTGCCACAGCGCTTAAAACCCATGCCGACACAATCGCCGGTCTGAGTAGTGTACCAGAATGTGCACGCTATCTGCAGGATCCCTGAGAATAGCTGTTAGGTCAGGGCTACTTTTTGGGCAAACGTGACACCCTAGGGGAAGATTCCCATCGTATCCTGGCCCTAGTGGGGAAAGGATACTGCCTGAGAATTCTTTGTGGGAAGCTGCAGTCTCTTGTCTGGAGATTCACGCTTTTTCATCATGAGAGGAGGGAAATTTACCTCAGCTTTCTTCCCCTTAAACATGTGTACCCTTGTGTCAGGGACAAATGAGTCATCAGTGATATGCAAATCATCTTTTATTACAATAATCATATATTGAATACTTTCCTGCCATTTTGGCTGTAACTTTGCATTATCGTAGTCGTCACTGGAGTCAGACTCCGTGTCGATATCAGTGTTTATTATTTTGGATAGTGATCATTGAGAGACTCTGAAGGTCTCTGCGACATAGGGACAGACATGGGTAGATTCCCTGTCTGTTCTCTAATCTTTTGTGCAATAAATTCACCTTAGCACTTACACATATCCAAACAGGTGTCGGCGTTGTCGACGGAGACACCCTCTCACACACATATTTGCTCCATCTCCTCCTTAGGGGAGCCTTTTACCTCAGACATGTCGACACACACGTACCGACACACCACACACTCAGGGAATGCTCATCTGAAGACAATTTCCTCATAAGGCCCTTTGGAGAGACAGAGAGAGAGTATGCCAGCACACACCCCAGGGCTATTAACCCAGGAATAACACAGTAACTTAATGTTAACCCAGTAGCTGCTGTTTATATTGATTTTTGCTCCTAATTATGTGTCCCCCCTCTCTTTTTACCCTCTTCTACCGTGTAACTGCAGGGGAGAGGCTGGGGAGTTTCCTCTCAGCGGTGCTGTGGAGAAAAAACATGGCGCTGGTGAGTGCTGAGGAAGAAGCCCCGCCCCATCGACGGCGGGCTTCTGTCCCGCTTTCATGTACAATTTTTGGCGGGGGCTCATACATATATACAGTGCCCAACTGTATATATGCAAACTTTTGCCAAAGAGGTCTCTAATTGCTGCACCCTTACAGTGACCGGAGTATGTGGGTGTAGTGTGGGAGCAATGGCACACAGCTGCAGAGCTGTGCGCTACCTCAGTGAAGACTGGAGTCTTCTGCCGCCGATTTCGAAGTCTTGCTTCTT
This sequence comes from Pseudophryne corroboree, assembly GCF_028390025.1. NCBI lineage: Eukaryota > Metazoa > Chordata > Amphibia > Anura > Myobatrachidae > Pseudophryne > Pseudophryne corroboree. Next base: position 6,057,420 of record NC_086451.1, read on the forward strand.
TCACCCGGCTTCTGTCTTCCGGCTCTGCGAGGGGGACGGCGGCGCGGCTTCGGGATTGGACGACGAGGGTGAGATCCTGTGTACGATCCCTCTGGAGCTAATGGTGTCCAGTAGCCTAAGAAGCAGGACCTATCTGCAGAGAGTAGGGCTGCTTCTTTCCCCTCAGTCCCACGATGCAGGGAGTCTGTTGCCAGCAGAGCTCCCTGAAAATAAAAAAAACCTAACAAAATACTTTCTTATAGCAAGCTCAGGAGAGCTCACTGAAAAGCACCCAGCTCGTCCGGGCACAGATTCACACTGAGGTCTGGAGGAGGGTCATAGAGGGAGGAGCCAGAGCACACCAGAATCCAAATTCTTTCTTAAAGTGCCCATGTCTCCTGCGGAGCCCGTCTATCCCCATGGTCCTTACGGAGTCCCCAGCATCCACTACGGACTACGAGAAATAGATTTACCGGTAAGTAAGATCTTATTATAGCACACGGTACGAGGCGAAATTCACATTATAGCACACGGTACAAGCCGAAATTCACATTATAGCACACTGAATGAGCCGAAATTCACATTGTAGCACACTGAATGAGCTGAAATTCACATTGTAGCACACTGAATGAGCCGAAATTCACATTGTAGCTCCTGCGGAGCCCGTCTATCCCCATGGTACTTACGGAGTCCCCAGCATCCACTAGGACGTTAGAGAAAATATGAATTTCGGCTCATTCAGTGTGCTATAATGTGAATTTCGGCTCATTCATTGTGCTATAATGTGAATTTCGGCTCATTTAGTGTGCTATAATGTGAATTTCAGCTCATACTGTCTGCTACAATGTGAATGTCGGCTCATTCAGTGTGCTACAATGTAAATGTCGGCTCATTCAGTGTGCTACAATGTGAATTTCGGCTCATTCAGTGTGCTACAATGTGAATTTCGGCTCATTCAGTGTGCTACAATGTGAATTTCAGCTCATTCAGTGTGCTATAATGTGAATTTCAGCTCATTCAGTGTGCTACAATGTGACTTTCGGCTCATTCAGTGTGCTACAATGTGAATTTCGGCTCATTCAGTGTGCTACAATGTGAATTTCGGCTCATTCAGTGTGCTACAATGTGAATGTCGGCTCAGTCAGTGTGCTACAAGGTGAATTCCGGCTCATTCAGTGTGCTACAATGTGAATTTCGGCTCATTCAGTGTGCTATAATGTGAATTTCAGCTCATTCAGTGTGCTACAATGTGACTTTCGGCTCATTCAGTGTGCTACAATGTGAATTTCGGCTCATTCAGTGTGCTACAATGTGAATGTCGGCTCAGTCAGTGTGCTACAATGTGAATGTCGGCTCAGTCAGTGTGCTACAATGTGAATGTCGGCTCATTCAGTGTGCTACAATGTGAATTTCGGCTCATTCAGTGTGCTACAATGTGAATTTCGGCTCATTCAGTGTGCTATAATGTGAATTTCGGCTCATTCTGTGTGCTATAATGTGAATTTCAGCTCATTCAGTGTGCTACAATGTGACTTTCGGCTCATTCAGTGTGCTACAATGTGAATTTCGGCTCATTCAGTGTGCTACAATGTGAATTTCGGCTCATTCAGTGTGCTATAATGTGAATTTCGGCTCATTCAGTGTGCTACAATGTGACTTTCGGCTCATTCAGTGTGCTACAATGTGAATTTCGGCTCATTCAGTGTGCTACAATGTGACTTTCGGCTCATTCAGTGTGCTACAATGTGAATTTCGTCTCATTCAGTGTGCTACAATGTGACTTTCGGCTCATTCAGTGTGCTACAATGTGAATTTCGGCTCATTCAGTGTGCTACAATGTGAATTTCGGCTCATTCAGTGTGCTACAATGTGAATTTCGGCTCATTCAGTGTGCTATAATGTGAATTTCGGCTCATTCTGTGTGCTATAATGTGAATTTCAGCTCATTCAGTGTACTACAAGGTGAATTTCGGCTCATTCAGTGTGCTATAATGTGAATTTCGGCTCATTCTGTGTGCTATAATGTGAATTTCAGCTCATTCAGTGTACTACAAGGTGAATTTCGGCTCATTCTGTGTGCTATAATGTGAATTTCAGCTCATTCAGTGTGCTATAATGTGAATTTCGGCTCATTCTGTGTGCTATAATGTGAATTTCAGCTCATTCAGTGTACTACAAGGTGAATTTCGGCTCATTCAGTGTGCTATAATGTGAATTTCGGCTCATTCTGTGTGCTATAATGTGAATTTCAGCTCATTCAGTGTGCTATAATGTGAATTTCAGCTTGTACCGTGTGCTATAATGTGAAAGGGGCACCAGTACTAGATAGTATAAGGGGTTCTACTACACTGGATACGCCCCTTTTTGGGTGACCACGCCTCTTTTTCTGGAGCGTGTGCGCCTTCGTCGCGCGCATAATTACGTCCTTGACTTTTGCATACCCCCACTTCAAATTTTCACTTCGACCACTGTATGTGCGTGTATATATATATATATATATATACACATACATACAGGTTGAGTATCCCTTATCCAAAATGCTTGGGACCAGAGGTATTTTGGATATGGGATTTTTCCGTATTTTGGAATAATTGCATACCATAATGAGATATCATGGTGATGGGACCCAAGTCTAAGCACAGAATACATTTATGTTACATATACATCTTATACACATAGCCTGAAGGTCATTTAATACAATACGTTTAATAACTGTGTGTATTAAACAAAGTTTGTGTACATTGAGCCATCAGAAAACAAAGGTTTCACTATCTCACTCAAAAAAGTCCGTATTTCGGAATATTCCGTATTTCGGAATATTTGGATATGGGATACTCAACCTGTATATACACACACACACACACACACATACACACATATATACACACACACTGTATTTATGTGCGGAAGACCCTTACCAGCAGTTGTACTAGTACAGGGTGCAGCAATAGCCTTAGTGAGAGATGCTCTCAGAATGAGCCGGCCGCACGTTATCTGGGAATCCTCTTATAAACATGTGGAAGAGTAAAATGATCTGAAGTTGTCTTTGAAGCTGCGACTGAATAGGTTTCTGTGGTTAATAAATAAGGGCTTTGTCACTTTCCCTGTAAGATGAGGAGCAGGAAGGAGCGAGTGGATAAGCAGGTCTGGCAGCGCGGCAGCGGGAGCGGATAAGCAGGTCTGGCAGCGCGGCAGCAGGAGCGTGATAGGATCTGACATGTAGAGTGTGTATTATATTCTATATCAGCAAGAACACAGCTCAGGAGAGAAGGAACGGAATAGGGAGGAAGCACGGACAACCGGCCCGCAGGAACTGTATAACGGTTCACCTGGGCATCCTACCAGCGGCAACTACCTGCGCCATGGAGGTACCAAGGAACATGTTAGGTTAGGGTTAACCGCCCTCCATCCATAGAGTAGTAGCCCAGGACGTGCGGCGGGGTAAATGGCTCAGGAGGCACTGGCTAGTACCAGAGCCACATGTATAATCAATATATGAGCCAAAGAGTTCATGTGGGCATTATACACAGGTGCAGCGGTATATACATGTGGGCATTATAAATAGGTGCAGCGGTATATACATGTGGACATTATACACAGGTGCAGCGGTATATACATGTAGACATTATACACAGGTGCAGCGGTATATACATGTGGGCGTTATAAATAGGTGCAGCGGTGTATACATGTAGACATTATACACAGGTGCAGCGGTATATACATGTGGGCATTATAAATAGGTGCAGCGGTGTATACATGTGGACATTATACACAGGTGCAGCAGTATATACATGTAGACATTATACACAGGTGCAGCGGTATATACATGTGGGCATTATAAATAGGTGCAGCGGTGTATACATGTGGACATTATACACAGGTGCAGCGGTATATACATGTGGGCATTATAAATAGGTGCAGCGGGATATACATGTGGGCATTATACACAGGTGCAGCGGTATATACATGTGGACATTATACACAGGTGCAGCGGTATATACATGTGGGCATTATACACAGGTGCAGTGGTATATACATGTGGGCATTATACACAGGTGCAGCGGTATATACATGTGGGCATTATACACAGGTGCAGCGGTATATACATGTGGACATTATACACAGGTGCAGCGGTATATACATGTGGGCATTATACACAGGTGCAGCGGTATATACATGTGGGCATTATACACAGGTGCAGCGGTATATACATATGGGCATTATACTCAGGTGCAGCAGTATATACATGTGGGCATTATACACAGGTGCAGCGGTATATACATGCGGGCATTATACACAGGTGCAGTGCTATATACATGTGGGCATTACACTCAGGTGCAGCAGTGTATACTGCTAGAAATTTGGTGAGTTTTGGTCAGAGATGAGCGGAAAAGGTAAGCGGGGGGGGGGGGGGGGCACTGCATCACCTGCCATAGACGTTTTGCTCCAGAATTTTGAGCGTGCGTTACCCGCTAACGACACACTGCCGGCAGGTGTGAGGGAGGCAGCGGGCATCCAGGTGATGCTCAGGGACCCACAGTATATCCGGAGTGTGGGGTCTCAGGTGATAAAACCGTGGCAGGTGAGAAACGCGTCAGCAATGAACAGTGCGTCAGTTAATGGCATCCACCGATCTCATAGATTTATAGCGGTTTAGCTACATCCTCAGACAATTAGCTCCATAAATGGCTGGTGCGTCGTCTGGCCACAGCGGATCGGTGAGCCACCGGCACTAACGGATATATCCAGCCGATAATGATATCGTTATATGAAGGGCGATGGGGCAGGTCTGTAGTATTGAGGGGATGGGTTTATGTTTCCAGTCTCTGCGACTCTGATCTCTCTGTATCGGAGATTTCATTCCGTAGGAGATAAGGATCTGACATTTATCTATATAGCGCTAGCATATACCGGCGCACTCTGCTTATATAATGGTGCTTAGTCCATAGAGATCTGACTCTGTTGTCTCGATACTGGCTGTCTCGTCCTCGGCTGTAACTGTATATACATATAAGCCTACATTACATCTGTACATCACCAATATGTTATATAATCAGTAACAGGACTGTAAGATAAGGCCGGGATCGTACATTATAATAGTAATAAGGGACGGTAGCTAACACCTTCTGATACGCGCCAGAATCAGACGCATCTCGCAGTGCGCGGCAGGGTCTTACGTACTGATCTTACATGGGATCAGTCCCTGACCGGTCTCTGCAATGGCAAGCTTAATATACTCTTAATATAATTATTATACTTAATATAAGTAGAAATGACATTATTACAGCAGTCACGCCACATAGTACCTCTTGTGCGCCAGGTCCCGTGAGACTCTGCTAGCATTAGGCATCTCTTTTATGTCTACCTTGCTAAAAATACGCCCTAGTTGCAACGCAATGCGAATAAGACGCACAAGGAGACAGCGCTGAGTAATGTATGACACTTGTATATCTGTGTGTAACTCTGTAGTGTTCACGCTAGGCTGTTTTAGCAGCGCGCCGCGCCCTGCCCGTTTTTTAGCAGGCAAAACCCGCCCTGCCCCTTTTGCGGCGCCCTGCTAGAACAACCGCCCACTTCCTGCCCTTCCGGCGTGTATAGATGCCGTGCGCATGTGCGCGGCATCCATTCACGCATTGGGAGAGGGCTGGGGGAAGCCCAGCACTGACGGAGGTGCTGGGCACGTCCCCAACAGTGACGTCGCCGGCCACAGACACTCTCTATAGTAGCGTCTGTGGGCCGCACCGCCCCCTAAAATGACGTAGGCGTGGCCACGCCCCCTAATTTGCGTGGTCGCCCCCCCCCCGTTTCGGGCGCGCGCGCACATGTGCCACCGGAGTCCGGCGCCCTGCCCCTTTTCACTCCTAGAGTGAACACTAACTCTGAGTCTGTACACGATGTGCTACAATGTAGCAGCCGCAGCTTTTTCCCACTACACGTTCTGTTCACAGTATACACGTGCCATATATCACATTACTCAGCGTAGTCTCCTCGTGTGTCCTGGACGCATTGCGTTGCTACTAAGAAGCATTTTTAGCAAAAATAATGATGTCTGGCGCTTGCAGAATTACACGGGACCTGGCGGCATGTCACGCTGAGTGGCGTATTGAGGCTGGATGTATGAGGGCGCATCTGTATGTGCACGAGCAAAACAACTAATTTTTGCCAAGTTGCATTTTTACATGGCGCCAGCGGTGAGAGTCCTCTGCAGTCTCTGCGCAGCCCAGGACTTACTCAGCCGCTGCAATCACATCAGCCTGTCCGGGACCGGAATTGACGTCAGACACCCGCCCGGCAAACGCTTCATTTCGCCTGCGTTTTTCCAGACACTCCCTGAAAACGGTCAGTTGCCACCCACAAACGCCCTCTTCCTGTCAATCTCCTTGCGAACACCCGCGTGAATGGATCCTCCGCACAATCCCGTCGCAGATGCGCCTTCCCCCCGGGCCTGTAATCTTCTAACTGCAGGAATATCGCCGTCCATTGACTCCTGTCACAGATTTATCTCCTTCTGCCAGCGGACCAGCTGGAAATGTCTCCTGCTCAGTGACTGGGAAACGCTTCTTTATTTCTCTGTGTATTCTGCCTACTCGGCATCTTTATCTTCCCAGAGCACAGAGATCAATACAGAGAGATCACAGGCGGCTCTGGTGCACTGTGCGGTTAGATATTTAGAGGGGGGGGGGGGGGACGCTTTTGGTGAAACCCCCTCCCCGTTACCCTGTGTATTATCTGCAGGTTCAGTACTTTGTGGTTTCTGCAGCTGTAAGATCTGGACACCTGCCCAGGAGCCTGCACGTGGCCTAGAGCGCGGTTACTTACTGACACGGCTGCGGTGTCGCTGCTTGGCCTTTGCTGGAGCCGAGGAGACCCTCAGCAGATAAGACAAAGAAATACCGGCTGCTGTATTGCTATGGGGTACTTACTGTGGCCCTGCACTACAAGGGACGGGTACTTACTGGGGACCTACACAATAGGGGACGGTACTTACTGTGGCCCTGCACTACAAGGGACGGGTACTTACTGAGGACCTACACAATAGGGGACGGTACTTACTGTGGCCCTGCGCTATAGAGTATGGGGTACTTACTGCGGCCCTGCACTACAGGGAATGGGTACTTACTGAGGCCCTGCACTATAGGGAACGGGTACTTACTGAGGCCCTGCACTATAGGGAATGGGTACTTACTGAGGCCCTGCACTATAGGGAACGGGTACTTACTGAGGCCCAGCACTATGGGGGACGGGTACTTACGGAGGCCCTGCACTATAGGGGGCGGGTACTTACTGTGGCCCTGCACTACAGGGGACGGGTACTTACTGAGGCCCTGCGCTACAGGGGACGGGTACTTACTGAGGCCCTACACTATAGGGGACGGGTACTTCCTGAGGCCCTGCACTATAGGGGACGGGTACTTCCTGAGGCCCTGCACTATAGGGTACAGGTACTTACTGAGGCCCTGCACTATAGGGAACAGGTACTTCCTGAGGCCCTGCACTATAGGGGACGGGTACTTACTGTGGCCCTGCACTACAGGGGACGGGTACTTACTGAGGCCCTGCGCTACAGGGGACGGGTACTTACTGAGGCCCTACACTATAGGGGACGGGTACTTCCTGAGGCCCTGCACTATAGGGGACGGGTACTTCCTGAGGCCCTGCACTATAGGGTACAGGTACTTACTGAGGCCCTGCACTATAGGGAACAGGTACTTCCTGAGGCCCTGCACTATAGGGGACGGGTACTTCCTGAGGCCCTACACTATAGGGGACGGGTACTTCCTGAGGCCCTGCACTATAGGGGACGGGTACTTCCTGAGGCCCTGCACTATAGGGGACGGGTGCTTCCTGAGGCCCTGCACTATAGGGGACGGGTACTTCCTGAGGCCCTGCACTATAGGGGACGGGTACTTACTGAGGCCCTGCACTATAGGGGACAGGTACTTACTGAGGCCCTGCACTATAGGGGACGGGTACTTACTGAGGCCCTGCACTATAGGGGACGGGTACTTACTGAGGCCCTGCACTATAGGGGACGGGTACTTACTGAGGCCCTGCACTATAGGGGACGGGTACTTACTGAGGCCCTGCACTATAGGGGACGGGTACTTACTGAGGCCCTGCACTATAGGGGACAGGTACTTACTGAGGCCCTGCACTATAGGGGACAGGTACTTACTGAGGCCCTGCACTATAGGGGACGGGTACTTACTGAGGCCCTGCACTATAAGGGACGGGTACTTACTGAGGCCCTGCACTATAGGGGACGGGTACTTACTGAGGCCCTGCACTATAGGGGACGGGTACTTACTGAGGCCCTGCACTATAGGGGACGGGTACTTACTGAGGCCCTGCACTATAGGGGACAGGTACTTACTGAGGCCCTGCACTATAGGAGACGGGTACTTACTGAGGCCCTGCACTATAGAGGACGGGTACTTACTGAGGCCCTGCACTATAGGAAACAGGTACTTACTGAGGCCCTGCACTATAGGGGACAGGTACTTACGGAGGCCCTGCACTATAGGGGACGGTAGCCGCTGTAGGGTGGATTAAGCTTTCTCAATAATAAATAATGATTATAATAAGAATTTACTTACCGATAATTCTATTTCTCGGAGTCCGTAGTGGATGCTGGGGTTCCTGAAAGGACCATGGGGAATAGCGGCTCCGCAGGAGACAGGGCACAAAAAGTAAAGCTTTCCGATCAGGTGGTGTGCACTGGCTCCTCCCCCTATGACCCTCCTCCAGACTCCAGTTAGGTACTGTGCCCGGACGAGCGTACACAATAAGGGAGGAATTTTGAATCCCGGGTAAGACTCATACCAGCCACACCAATCACACTGTACAACCTGTGATCTGAACCCAGTTAACAGTATGATAACAGCGGAGCCTCTGAAAAGATGGCTCACAACAACAATAACCCGATTTAGTTAGCAATAACTATGTACAAGTATTGCAGATAATCCGCACTTGGGATGGGCGCCCAGCATCCACTACGGACTCCGAGAAATAGAATTATCGGTAAGTAAATTCTTATTTTCTCTATCGTCCTTGTGGATGCTGGGGTTCCTGAAAGGACCATGGGGATTATACCAAAGCTCCCAAACGGGCGGGAGAGTGCGGATGACTCTGCAGCACCGAATGAGAGAACTCCAGGTCCTCTTTTGTCAGGGTATCAAATTTGTAGAATTTTACAAACGTTTTCTTCCCCGACCACGTAGCTGCTCGGCAAAGTTGTAATGCCGAGACCCCTCGGGCAGCCGCCCAAGATGAGCCCACCTTCCTTGTGGAATGGGCCTTAACAGATTTAGACTGTGGCAGGCCTGCCACAGAATGTGCAAGTTGAATTGTGCTACCAATCCCACGAGCAATCGACTGCTTAGAAGCAGAAGCACCCAGCATTGTTGGGTGCATACAGGATAAACAGCAAGTCAGATTTCCTGACTCCAGCCAACCTGGAAACTATATTTTCAGGGCCCTGATAACATCCAGCAACTTGGAGTCCTCCAAGTCCCTAGTAGCCGCAGGTACCACAATAAGCTGGTTCAGGTGAAACGCTGACACCACCTTAAGGAGAAACTGGGGACGAGTCCGCAGCTTTGCTCTGTCCGAATGGACAATCAGATATGGCTTTGTGAGATAAAGCCGCCAATTCTGACACTCGCCTGGCCGAGGCCAGGACCAACAGCATGGTCATTTTCCATGTGAGATATATCAAATCCACAGATTTGAGTTGTTTAAACCAATGTGATTTTTTAGGAATCCCAAAACTACGTTGAGATCGCCCAGTGCCACTGGAGACATCAAAGGGGCTGTATATGCAGTACTCCCTTAACAACTTCTGGACTTCAGGAACTGAAGCCAATTTCTTTCTGGAAGAAAATCAACAGGCCGAAATTTGAACCTTAATGGACCCAATTTGAGACCCATAGACACTCCTGTTTGCAGGAAATGTAGAAATTAACCTAGTTGAAATTCTTCCGTGGAGCCTTTCTGGACTCACACCCTGGCACATATTTTCACCTAAGTGGTGATAATGTTGTGCGGTCACCTCCTTCCTGGCTCTGACCAGGGTAGGGATGACCTCTTCCGGAATGCCTCTTTCTCTATCGTCCTAGTGGATGCTGGGGTTCCTGAAAGGACCATGGGGAATAGCGGCTCCGCAGGAGACAGGGCACAAAAAGTAAAGCTTTAGGATCAGGTGGTGTGCACTGGCTCCTCCCCCTATGACCCTCCTCCAAGCCAGTTAGATTTTTGTGCCCGGCCGAGAAGGGTGCAATCTAGGTGGCTCTCCTAAAGAGCTGCTTAGGAAAGTTTAGCTTAGGTTTTTTATTTTACAGTGAGTCCTGCTGGCAACAGGATCACTGCAACGAGGGACTTAGGGGAGAAGAAGTGAACTCACCTGCGTGCAGGATGGATTGGCTTCTTGGCTACTGGACATCAGCTCCAGAGGGACGATCACAGGTACAGCCTGGATGGTCACCGGAGCCTTGCCGCCGGCCCCCTTGCAGATGCTGAAGTAAGAAGAGGTCCAGAATCGGCGGCAGAAGACTCCTCAGTCTTCTAAAGGTAGCGCACAGCACTGCAGCTGTGCGCCATTTTCCTCTCAGCACACTTCACACGGCAGTCACTGAGGGTGCAGGGCGCTGGGAGGGGGGCGCCCTGGGAGGCAAATGAATACCTATTTTGGCTAAAAATACCTCACATATAGCCTCCGGAGGCTATATGGAGATATTTAACCCCTGCCAGAATCCGTTAAGAGCGGGAGACGAGGCCGCCGAAAAAGGGGCGGGGCCTATCTCCTCAGCACACAGCGCCATTTTCCCTCACAGAAAGGCTGGAGGGAAAGCTCCCAGGCTCTCCCCTGCACTGCACTACAGAAACAGGGTTAAAACAGAGAGGGGGGGCACTAATTTGGCGATATGCTTATATATATATTAAGATGCTATAAGGGAAAACACTTATATAAGGTTGTCCCTATATAATTATAGCGTTTTTGGTGTGTGCTGGCAAACTCTCCCTCTGTCTCTCCAAAGGGCTAGTGGGTCCTGTCCTCTATCAGAGCATTCCCTGTGTGTGTGCTGTGTGTCGGTACGTGTGTGTCGACAGGTAGGAGGACGATGTTGGTGAGGAGGCGGAGCAATTGCCTGTAATGGTGATGTCACTCTCTAGGGAGTCGACACCGGAATGGATGGCTTATTTAGGAAATTACGTGATAATGTCAACACGCTGCAAGGTCGGTTGACGACATGAGACGGCCGACAAACAATTAGTACGGTCCAGACGTCTCAAAAACACCGTCAAGGGTTTTAAAACGCCCGTTTACTTTAGTCGGTCGACACAGACACAGACAGGGACACTGAATCCAGTGTCGACGGTGAATAAACAAACGTATTCCTTATTAGGGCCACACGTTAAAGGCAATGAAGGAGGTGTTACGTATTTCTGATACTACAAGTACCACAAAAGAGGGTATTATGTGGGATGTGAAAAAACTACCTTAGTTTTTCCTGAATCAGATAAATTAAATAAAGTGTGTGATGATGCGTGGGTTCCCCCCGATAGAAAATTATGGGCGGTATACCCTTTCCCGCCAGAAGTTAGGGCGCGTTGGGAAACACCCTTTAAGGTGGATAAGGCGCTCACACGCTTATCAAAACAAGGGGCGGTACCGTCTATAGATAGGGCCGTCCTCAAGGACCAGCTGACAAGGCTGGAAAATATAATAAAAAGTATATACACACATACTGGTGTTATACTGCGGCCAGCGATCGCCTCAGCCTGGATGTGCAGAGCTAGGGTGGCTTGGTCGGATTCCCTGACTAAAAATATTGATACCCTTGACAGGGACAGTATTTTATTGACTATAGAGCATTTCTATATATGCGAGATGCAGAGAGGGATATTTGCACTCTGGCATCATGAATAAACGCGATGTCCATAACTGCCAGAAGATGTTATGGACACGACAGTGGTCAGGTGATGCAGATTCCAAACGGCACAGTATGGCCGTATACAGGAAGAGGACTTGTTTGGGGTCGGTCCATCGGACCTGGTGGTCACGGCAACTGCTGGAAAATCCACCGTTTTTTACCCTAAGTCACATCTCTGCAGAAAAAGACACCGTCTTTTCAGCCTCAGTCCTCTCGTCCCTATAAGATCATATCTGCCCAGGGATAGAGGAAAGGGAAGAAGACTGCAGCAGGCAGCCCATTCCCAGGAACAGAAGCGTTCCACCGCGTCTGACAAGTTCTCAGCATGGCGCTGAGACCGTACAGGACCCCTGGATCCTACAAGTAGTATCCCGGGGGTACAGATGGGAATGTCGAGACGTTTCCCCTTCGCAGGCTCCTGAAGTCTGCTTTACCAAGTCTCCCTCCGATAAGGAGGTAGTATGGGAAAAAATTCACAAGCTGTATTCCCAGCAGGTGATAATTAAATTACCCCTCCTACTACAGAAAAGGGGTATTATTCCACACTATATTGTGGTACTGAAGCCAGAAGGCTAGGTGAGACTTATTCTAAAAATTTGTTTTTGAACACTTACAAAGGTTCAAATTAAGATGAAGTCACTCAGAGCAGTGATAACGAACCAGGAATAAGGGGACTATATAGTGTCCCGGGACATCAGGGATGCTTACCTCTATGTCCCAAATTTGCCCTTCTCACTAAGGGTACCTCAGGTTCGTGGTGCAGAACTGTCACTATCAGTTTCAGACGCTGCCGTTTGGATTGTCCACGGCACCCTGGGGTCTTTACCAAGGTAATGGCCGAATTGATGATTCTTCTTCGAAGAAAAGGCGTCTTAATTATCCCTTACTTGGACGATCTCCTGATAGGGGCATAGTCCAGGGAACAGTTGGAGATCGGAGTAGCACTATCTCGGATACTGCTACAATCAGCACGGGTGGATTCTAAATATTCCAAAATCGCAGCTGATCCCGACGACACGTCTGCTGTGCCTAGGGATGATTCTGGACACAGTCCAGAAAAAGGTGTTTCTCCCGGAAGAGAAAGCCAGGGAGTTATCCGAGCAAGTCAGGAACCTCCTAAAAACAGTGCATCATTGCACAAGGGTCCTGGTAAAAATGGTGGCTTCCTACGAAGCAATTCCATTCGGCAGATTTCACGTAAGAACTTTTCAGTGGGATCTGCTGGACAAATGGTCCGGATCGCATCTTCAGATGCATCAGCGGATAACCCAATATCCAAGGACAAGGGTGTCTCTCCTGTGGTGGTTATAGAGTGCTCATCTTCTAGAGGGCAGCAGATTCGGCATTCAGGATTGGATGCTGGTAACCACGGAGCCCAGCCTGAGAGGCTGGGGAGCAGTCACACAAGGAAAAAATTTCCAGGGAGTGTGATCAAGTATGGAGACTTTTCTCCACATAAATATACTGGAGCTAAGGGTAAATTTATAATGCTCTAAGCTTAGCAAGACCTCTGCTTCAAGGTCAGCCGGTATTGATCCAGTGGGAAAAACATCACGGCAGTCGCCCACGTAAACAGACAGGGCGACACAAGAAGCAGGAGGGCAATGGCAGAAACTGCAAGGACTTTTCGCTGGGCGGAAAATCATGTGATAACACTGTCAGCAGTTTTTCATCCCGGGAATGGAAACTGGGAAGCAGACTTCCTCAGCACGACCTCCACCCGGGAGAGTGGAAACTTCATTGAGAAGTTTTTTCCACATGATTGTAAACCGTTGGGAAATACCAAAGGTGGACATGATGGCGTCCCGTCTGAACAAAAAACGGGAAAGGTATTGCGCCAGGTCAAGAGACCCTCAGGCAATAGATGTGGACGTTCTGGTAACACCGTGGGTGTACCAGTCGGTGTATGTGTTCCCTCCTCTGCTTCTCATACCTAAGGTGCTGAGAATTATAAGACGTAGAGGAGTAAGAACTATACTCATGGCTCCGGATTGGCCAAGAAGGACTTGGTACCCGGAACTTCAAGAGATGCTTACAGAGGTCTTATGGCCTCTGCCGCTAAGAAGGGACTTGCTTCAGCAAGTACCATGTCTGTTCCAAGACTTACCGCAGCTGCGTTTGTCGGCATGGCGATGGAAAGCCGGATCCTAAGGGAAAAAAGGCATTCCGGAAGAGGTCATTCCTACCCTGGTCAAAGCCAGAAAGGAGGTGACCGCACAACATTATCACCACGTGTGGCGAAAATATGTTGCGTGGTGTGAGGCCAGGAAGGCCCCACAAAGAAATTTCAACTCGGTCGTTTCCTGCATTTCCTGCAAACAGGAGTGTCTATGGGCCTCAAATTGGGGTCCATTAAGGTTCAAATTCGGCCCTGTAAATTTTCTTCCAGAAAGAATTGGCTTCAGTTCCTGAAGTCCAGAAGTTTGTCAAGGGAGTATTGCATATACAAACCCCTTTTTTGTGCCTCCAGTGGCACTGTGGGATCTCAACGTAGTTCTGGGATTCCTCAAATCACATTGGTTTAAAACCAGTCAAATATGTGGATTTGAAGCATCTCACATAAAAAGTGACCATGCTCTTGGCCTGGCCTGGACCAGGCGAGTGTCAAATTGGTGTTTTTTTCTCAAAAAAGCCCATATCTGTTTGTCCATTCGGACAGGGCAGAGCTGCGGACTCGTCCCCAGTTCTCTCCCTAAGGTGGTGTCAGTGTTTCACCGGAACCAGCTTATTGTGGTGCCTTGCACCTACTAGGGACTTGGAGGACTCCAAGTTGCTAGGAGTTGTCAGGGCCCTGAAAATATGTTCCAGGACAGCTGGAGTCAGAAAATCTGACTCGCTGTTTATACTGTATGCACCCAACAAGTTGGGTGCGCCTGCTTCTAAGCAGGCGATTGCTCGTTGGATTTGTAACACAATTCAACTTGCACATTCTGAGGCAGGCCTGCCACAGTCTAAATCGGTTAAGGCCCATTCCACAAGGAAGGTGGGCTCATCTGGGGCGGCTGCCCGAGAGGTCTCGGCATTACAACTCTGCCGAGCAGCTACGTGGTCAGGGGAGAACACGTTTGTAAAATTCTACAAATTTGATATCCTGGCAAAAGAGGACCTGGAGTTCTCTCATTCGGTGCTGCAGAGTCATCCGCACTCTCCCGCCCGTTTGGGAGCTTTGGTATAATCCCCATGGTCCTTTCAGGAACCCCAGCATCCACTAGGACGATAGAGAAAATAAGAATTTACTTACCGATAATTCTATTTCTCGGAGTCCGTAGTGGATGCTGGGCGCCCATCCCAAGTGCGGATTATCTGCAATACTTGTACATAGTTACAAAAATCGGGTTATTATTGTTGTGAGCCATCTTTTCAGAGGCTCCGCTGTTATCATACTGTTAACTGGGTTTAGATCACAAGTTGTACGGTGTGATTGGTGTGGCTGGTATGAGTCTTACCCGGGATTCATAATTCCTCCCTTATTGTGTACGCTCGTCCGGGCACAGTACCTAACTGGCTTGGAGGAGGGTCATAGGGGGAGGAGCCAGTGCACACCACCTGATCCTAAAGCTTTACTTTTTGTGCCCTGTCTCCTGCGGAGCCGCTATTCCCCATGGTCCTTTCAGGAACCCCAGCATCCACTACGGACTCCGAGAAATAGAATTATCGGTAAGTAAATTCTTATTTTCCCTTAGGATCCGGCGTTCACCCGCCTTGGCGTCAACGCAGCTGCGGTAAGTCCCGGAACAGACACGGTTCTTGCCGAATCAAGACCCTTCTTAGTATCTCTTTAAGTTCCGGGAACCAAGTCCTTCTTGGCCAAACCGGAGCCACGAGTATAGTTCTTACTCCTCTCCTTCCTATCATTTTCAATACATTGGGTATGAAAAGCAGAGGATGGAACACATACACCGACTGGTACACCGACGGTGTTACCAGAGCGTCCCAGCTATTGCCTGAGTGTCTCTTGACCTGGCGCTTCAGGTGGGACGCCATCATAACCACCTTTGGTCTTTCCCAACGGTTTACAATCATGTGGCAACTTCCAGATTAAGTTTCCACTTTTCCGGGTGGAATTCATTTATGCTGAGGAAATCTTCCCAGTTGCCCACTCCCGGAATGAACACTGCTGACAGTGTTATCACATGATTTTCCGCCCAGCGAAGAATCCTTGCTGTCATTGCCCTCCTGCTTCTTGTGTCGCCCCGTCTGATAACGTGGGCGACCGCCATGATGATGTCCTACTGGATCAGCACCGGTTGACTTTGAAGCAGGAGTCTTCCTAGGCTCAGAGCATTGTAAATTGCCCTTAGCTCCAGTATATTCATGTGGAGAGAAGTCTCCAGACTTGACCACACTTCCTTGGAAATTTTTTCCCTGTGTGACTACTCCCCAGCCTCTCAGGCTGGTATCCGTGGTCCCCAGAACACAGTCCTGAATGCTGAGTGTGCTGCCCTCTAAAAGATGAGCACTCTGCAGCCCCCACAGAAGAGACACCCTTGTCCTTGGAGACAGGATTATCCGCTGATGCATCTGAAAATGCGATCCGGACCATTCGTCCAGCAAATCCCCTGAGATCTGCCGAATGGAATCGCTTCGTAAGAAGCCACCATTTTTCCCAGGACTCCTGTGCATTGATGCACTGATACTTGGCCTGGTTTTAGGAGGTTTCTGACTAGGTCGAATAACTCCTTGGCTTTTTCCTCCCGGAGGAACACCTTTTTCTGGACTATGCCCAGAATCATTCCTAGGAACAGCAGACGTATCGTCGGAAAACAGCTGCGATTCTTGGAATATTTAGAATCCAGTCGTGCTGTCGTAGAACTACTTTAGATAGTGCTCTTCCGACCTCCAACTGTTCTCTGGAACTTGCCCTTTTCAGGATATCGTCCAAGTAAGGGATAATTTAGATGCCTTTTTTCTTTGAAGAAACATCTTTTCGGCCATTACCTTGGTAAAAGGCCCGGGGTGCCGTGGATAATTCAAACGGCATCGTCTGAAACTGATATTGACAGTTCTGTACCACGAACCAGAGGTACCCTTGTTGAGAAGGGCAAATTTGAAACTGGAGGTAATCCTTGATGTCCAGGGACACCATATAGTCCCCTTTTTTCCGGTTCGCTATCACTGCTCTGAGTGACTCCATCTCGATTTGAACCTTTTATGTAAGTGTTCAAAGATTTCAGTTTAGACTATGTCTCACCAAGCCGTCTGGCTTCAGTACCACAATATAGTGTGGAAAAATAATACCCTTTTCCTTGTTGTAGGAGGGGTACTTTGATTATCACCTGCTGGATATACAGCTTGTGAATTGTTTCCAATGCTGCCTCCCTGTCGGAGGGAGCCGTTGGTAAAGCAGACTTCAGAAACCTGCGAGGAGAAGATGTCTCGACTCTCCAATCTGTACCCCTGGGATAATACTTGTACTATCTAGGGGTCAACCTGCGAGTGATCCCACTGCGCGCTGAGACTCTTGAGACTACCCCCCCACCTTGAGTCCGCTTGCATGGCCCCAGCGTCATGCTGAGGACTTGGCAGACGCGGTGGAGGGCTTCTTTTCCTGGGAAGGGGCTGCCTGCTGCAGTCTACTTCCCTTACCTCTATGTCTGGGCAGATATGACTGGCCTTTTGCCTGCATGCCCTCATGGGAAAGGAAGGATTGAGGCTGAAAAGACGGTGTCTTTTTCAGCTGAGATGTAACTTGGGGTAAAAAGGTTGGATTTCCCAGCTGTTGCCGTGGTCCCCAGGTCCGATGGACCGACCCCAACTAACTCCTTCCCTTTATACGGCAATACTTCCATGTGCCGTATGGGATCTGTATCACCTGACCACTGTCGTGTCCATGACATCTTCTGGGTGATATGGACAACGTACTTATCTTGATGCCAGAGAGCAAATATCCCTCTGTGCATCTCACGTACATATATATAGAATGCATCCTATTAAATGCTCTATATGAATAAAATATTTTCAGTCAGGGAATCCGACCAAGCCAACCCAGCACTGCATCTCCAGGCTGATGGCGATCGCTGGTCGCAGTATAACCACCGTATGTGTGTATATACTTTTTAGGATATCTTTCCAGCTTCCTATCAGCTGGCTCCTTGAGGGCGGCCGTATCTGGAGACGGTAACGCCACTTGATAAGTGTGTGAGCGCCTTATCACCCTAAGGGGTGTTTCCCAACGCGCCCTAATTTCTGGCGGGAAAGGGTATAACGCCAATATTTGCTATCGGGGTAACCCCACGCATCATCACACACTTCATTTTATTTTATCTGATTCAGGAAAAACTACAGGTAGTTTTTTCACTCCCACATAATACCCTTTTTTGTGGTACTTGTAGTATCAGAAATATGCAACACCTCCTTCATTGCCCTTAACGTGTGGCCCTAATGAGAAATACGTTTGTTTATTCACCGTCGACACTGGATTCAGTGTCCGTGTCTGTGTCTGTGTCGACCGACTGAGGTAAATGGGCGTTTTTAACGCCCCTGACGGTGTTTCTGAGACGCCTGGACCGGTACTAATAGTTTGTCGGCCGTCTCACGTCGTCAACCGACCTTGCAGCGTGTTGACATTCTCACGTAATTCCCTAAATAAGCCATCCATTCCGGTGTCGACTCCCTAGAGAGTGACATCACCATTACAGGCAATTTCTCCGCCTCCTCACCAACATCGTCCTCATACATGTCGACACACACGTACCGACACACAGCACACACACCGGGAATGCTCTGACAGAGGACAGGACCCACACTAGCCCTTTGGGGAGACAGAGGGAGAGTTTGCCAGCACACACCAAAACGCTATAATTATATAGGGACAACCTTATATAAGTGTTTTCCCTTATAGCATCTTTATATATATCTCAATATCGCCAAAATCAGTGCCCCCCCTCTCTGTTTTAACCCTGTTTCTGTAGTGCAGTGCAGGGGAGAGCCTGGGAGCCTTCTCTCCAGGCTTTCTGTGAGAGAAAATGGCGCTGTGTGCTGAGGAGATAGGCCCCGCCCCTTTTTCGGCGGGCTCGTCTCCCGCTATTTAGTGAATCTTGGCAGGGGTTAAATATCTCCATATAGCCTCTGGGGGCTATATGTGAGGTATTTTTCGCCAAAAAAGGTTTTCATTTGCCTCCCAGGGCGCCCCCCTCCCAGTGCCCTGCACCCTCAGTGACTGCCGTGTGAAGTGTGCTGAGAGGAAAATGGCGCACAGCTGCAGTGCTGTGCGCTACCTTTAGAAGACTGCAGGAGTCTTCAGCCGCCGATTCTGGACCTCTTCTTACTTCAGCATCTGCAAGGGGGCCGGCGGCGAGGCTCCGGTGACCATCCAGGCTGTACCTGTGATCGTCCCTCTGGAGCTAATGTCCAGTAGCCAAGAAGCCAATCCATCCTGCACGCAGGTGAGTTCACTTCTTCTCCCCTCAGTCCCTCGTTGCAGTGATCCTGTTGCCAGCAGGACTCACTGTAAAATAAAAAACCTAAGCTAAACTTTCTCTAAGCAGCTCTTTAGGAGAGCCACCTAGATTGCACCCTTCTCGGCCGGGCACAAAAATCTAACTGAGGCTTGGAGGAGGGTCATAGGGGGAGGAGCCAGTGCACACCACCTGATCCTAAAGCTTTACTTTTTGTGCCCTGTCTCCTGCGGAGCCGCTATTCCCCATGTCCTTTCAGGAACCCCAGCATCCACAAGGACGATAGAGAAAAATTTAAATTTAGTGGTTTGTTTTTTTAATTTATTTATATATTTACTGACATTTCCTGGAAGATAAATGATATTTCCGTGTGCCAGTAACAAATATAATAATATAATACAGGGTAGCCCGCCTGACATCTCCCAAATGCAGACCTCCGTGGGCCTCATCCCATCAGAGGACACACAGCACCGAGTTCCCTCTCCCAGGCTCCGAGCCTTCAGGTGACCGTACAGTTCCAGCAGCCACAGCAGATTGTAGCCTCATGTAAGTATATTGTGTTACAGTACATGCAGGATCACCTATGCCACGCACACCCTGGCACATAGCCTCGTGTGCTGCCCAGGTATACCTTCACATGTCCTTCATTCACCCACTTCTTCCAGCAACACTTCTTTACTACAAAAGTTGGATAAGATTTCTGTCTCTGCTGATTGGCCAGGCCTTTATATCATCAGGCGGAGGGGCTAACTGTATACAACACATCTCTCTGGAATAGATACAATTATATCCAGAACCAATTTAAAAAAGTAATAAGATGCCTCTCCTGTGGTGTCTCTCCACATGCTTCCATACTGAGAATAGCGGTCAGCACCCTGAATGGTGGACAGCTCCAGCCATACACCAACCAGCATGGTGCCATCATTCACTGGCTGCAGGCTGGAAAGCAGGGAGAAAAATCACTGCCTGGCCGCTCTGATTGTGTGACCACCACCTTCCATGTCTGGAGGCCCCTACAATTGTGGGCCCTTGGCAGCTGCACAGTGTGCTATACGCTAAGGTGGCCATGACAAGGAGGAGAGTACAATGAACAGATATAGATGTATGGCTTTATTATATAATAACAGGGTGATGGTGACCGTATGGAAGTGCAAATCTGATGGGCTGATACTGTAATCCAGAAGGAGATGGTGCTGTGCCCCACCCCCGCCCCCATACACCGAAGCCTGTGTCACCTATAGGAGCTGTGCCCCACCCACGCCCGCATACACCGAAGCCTGTGTCACCTATAGGAGCTGTGCCCCACCCCCGCCCGCATACACCGACGCCTGTGTCACCTATAGGAGCTGTGCCGCCCGCATACACAGACGCCTGTGTCACATATAGGAGCTGTGCCGTCTGCATACACCGACGCCTGTGTCACATATAGGAGCTGTGCCGCCCGCATACACCGAAGCCTGTGTCACCTATAGGAGCTGTGCCGCCCGCATACACCGACGCCTGTATCACATATAGGAGCTGTGCCGCCCGCATACACCGACGCCTGTATCACATATAGGAGCTGTGCCGCCCGCATACACCGACGCCTGTGTCACATACAGGAGCTGTGCCGCCCGCATACACCGACGCATGTGTCACATATAGGAGCTGTGCCGCCCGCATACACCGACGCCTGTGTCACATACAGGAGCTGTGCCGCCCGCATACACCGACGCCTGTGTCACATATAGGAGCTGTGCCGCCCGCATACACGACGCCTGTGTCACATATAGGAGCTGTGCCGCCTGCATACACCGACGCCTGTGTCACATATAGGAGCTGTGCCGCCTGCATACACAGACGCCTGTGTCACATATAGGAGCTGTGCCGCCTGCATACACCGACGCCTGTGTCACATATAGGAGCTGTGCCGCCTGCATACACCGACGCCTGTGTCACATATAGGAGCTGTGCCGCCTGCATACACCGACGCCTGTGTCACATATAAGGGCTGTGCCGCCTGCATACACCGACGCCTGTGTCACATATAAGGGCTGTGCCGCCTGCATACACCGACGCCTGTGTCACATATAAGGGCTGTGCCGCCTGCATACACCGACGACCTGTGTCACATATAGGAGCTGTGCCGCCTGCATACACCGACGCCTGTGTCACATATAGGAGCTGTGCCGCCTGCATACACAGACGCCTGTGTCACATATAGGAGCTGTGCTGCCTGCATACACCGACGCCTGTGTCACATATAGGAGCTGTGCCGCCTGCATACACCGACGCCTGTGTCACATATAGGAGCTGTGCCGGCTGCATACACCGACGCCTGTGTCACATATAGGAGCTGTGCCGTCTGCATACACCGACGCCTGTGTCACATATAGGAGCTGTGCCGCCTGCATACACCGACGCCTGTGTCACATATAGGAGCTGTGCCGCCTGCATACACCGACGCCTGTGTCACATATAGGAGCTGTGCCGCCTGCATACACCGACTCCTGTGTCACATATAGGAGCTGTGCCGCCTGCATACACTGACACCACCTGCATACACCGACACCTGTGTCACATATAGGGCTGTGCCGCCTGCATACACTGACGCCACCTGCATACACCGACGCCTGTGTCACATATAGGAGCTGTGCCGCCTGCATACACCGACGCTTGTGTCACATATAGGGCTGTGCCGCCTGCATACACCGACGCCTGTGTCACATATAGGAGCTGTGTCACCTGCATACACCGACGCCTGTGTCACATATAAGGGCTGTGCCGCCTGCATACACCGACGCCTGTGTCACATATAGGAGCTGTGCCGCCTGCATACACCTACGCCTGTGTCACATATAGGAGCTGTGCCGCCTGCATACACCGACGCCTGTGTCACATATAGGAGCTGTGCCGCCTGCATACACCGACGCCTGTGTCACATATAAGGACTGTGCCGCCTGCATACACAGACGCCTGTGTCACATATAGGAGCTGTGCCGCCTGCATACACCGACGCCTGTGTCACATATAGGAGCTGTGCCGCCTGCATACACCGACGCCTGTGTCACATATAGGAGCTGTGTCACCTGCATACACAGACGCCTGTGTCACATATAGGAGCTGTGCCGCCTGCATACACCGATGCCTGTGTCACATATAGGAGCTGTGCCGCCTGCATACACCGACGCCTGTGTCACATATAGGAGCTGTGCCGCCTGCATACACCGACGCCTGTGTCACATAGGAGCTGTGTCACCTGCATACACCGACGCCTGTGTCACATATAGGAGCTGTGCCGCCTGCATACACCGACGCCTGTGTCACATATAGGAGCTGTGCCGCCTGCATACACCGACGCCTGTGTCACATATAGGAGCTGTGCCGCCTGCATACACCGACGCCTGTGTCACATATAGGAGCTGTGCCGCCTGCATACACCGACGCCTGTGTCACATATAGGAGCTGTGTAACCCCCTCCCCCCCATGTATGAGCCGAGCTGCATAAATTTCCTTTCATCCCCGAAATGTCTCATTACAAATGATATTACTCCCCGAGCGCGGCTTAGCGACACGCTGCCTATAATTCCTTTCTCCAGCGACATCACATAACTCTTCTCTCCCGAGCAGCCGTATTGGAGAAAAGATAAAAAAATAATCTGAGGACTGACAAACAGGAAAAGTAAAATAAAGCACCGAGCGGCCGTAAGAGGGATGTGCCGCTCTCTCATCTGGCCTGCGACATGCTTATTCTGCGCTTAGTAGACGCAGCAATGAGAGAGACGGGCCGCTGCCGCTGTGCACGCCTCATGTTTCCATATCACATAAAACGTCTGTGGTGCGGTGGGGAAGCGCCCTGCACACGCCTCATATTTCCATATCAGATAAAACGTCTACGGTGCGGTGGGGAAGCGCCCTGCACACGCCTCATATTTCCATATCAGATAAAACGTTTATGGTGCGGTGGGGAAGTGCCCTGCACACGCCTCACATTTCCATATCAGATAAAACGTCTATGGTGCGGTGGGGAAGCGCCCTGCACACGCCACACATTTCCATATCAGATAAAACGTCTATGGTGCGGTGAGGAAGCGCCCTGCACACGCCTCACATTTCCATATCAGATAAAACGTCTATGGTGCGGTGGGGAAGCGCCCTGCACACGCCTCACATTTCCATATCCGATAAAACGTCTATGGTGCGGTGGGGAAGTGCCCTGCACACGCCTCATGTTTCCATATCAGATAAAACGTCTGTGGTGCGGTGAGGAAGTGCCCTGCACACGCCTCATGTTTCCATATCAGATAAAACGTCTGTGGTGCGGTGGGGAAGTGCCCTGCACACGCCTCATGTTTCCATATCAGATAAAACGTCTGTGGTGCGGTGGGGAAGTGCCCTGCACACGCCTCATGTTTCCATATCAGATAAAATGTCTGTGGTGCGGTGGGTAAGTGCCCTGCACACGCCTCATGTTTCCATATCAGATAAAACGTCTGTGGTGCGGTGAGGAAGTGCCCTGCACACGCCTCATATTTCCAGATAAAACATCCATGGTGCGGTGGGGAAGTGCCCTGCACACGCCTCATGTTTCCATATCAGATAAAACATCTGTGGTGCGGTGAGGAAGTGCCCTGCACACGCCTCATATTTCCATATCAGATAAAACATCTATGGTGCGGTGGGGAAGTGCCCTGCACACGCCTGATGTTTCCATATCAGATAAAACGTCTATGGTGCAGTGGGGAAGAGCCCTGCACATGCCTCACATTTCCATATGAGATAAAACGTCTATGGTGCGGTAGGGAAGCGCCCTGCACACGCCTCACGTTTCCATATCAGATAAAACGTCTGTGGTGCGGTGGGGAAGCGCCCTACACACGCCTCATATTTTCATATCAGATACAACGTCTATGGTGCGGTGGGGAAGTGCCCTGCACACGCCTCATATTTCCATATCAGATAAAACGTCTGTGGTGCGGTGGGGAAGTGCCCTGCACATGCCTCATATTTCCATATCAGATAAAACGTCTATGGGCCCTCATTCCGAGTTGTTCGCTCGCTAGCTGCTTTTAGCAGCATTGCACACGCTAAGCCGCCGCCCTCTGGCAGTGTATCTTAGCTTAGCAGAATTGCGAATAGAAATTTCTTAGCAGTTTCTGAGTAGCTCCAGACTTACTCCTACACTGTGATCAGCTTAGCCCGTTTCGTTCCTGGTTTGACGTCACAAACACGCCCTGCGTTCGGCCAGCCACTCCCCCGTTTCTCCAGACACTCCCGCGTTTTATCCTGGCACGCCTGCGTTTTTCCCGCACACTCCCAGAAAACGGTCAGTTTCCGCCCAGAAACACCCACTTCCTGTCAATCACACTACAATCGCTTCAACGATGAAAATTCTTCGTTCGGACGTGAGTAAATCTGCTAAGTTTTGTGCTAATTTACTTAGCGCATGCGCACTGCGTACCTTGCGCATGCGCATTTTTGCCTTAATCTCTCCGTTGCGAAAATCGGCAACGAGCGAACAACTCGGAATGACCCCCATGGTGCGGTGGGGGAAGTGCCCTGCACACACCTCATATTTCCATATCAGACAAAACGTTTATGGTGCGGTGGGGAAGTGCCCTGCACACACCTCATATTTCCATATCAGACAAAACGTTTATGGTGCGGTGGGGAAGTGCCCTGCACACACCTCATATTTCCATATCAGATACGTCGTCTATGGTGCGGTGGGGAAGTGCCCTGCACACGCCTCACATTTCCATATCAGATAAAACATCTATGGTGCGGTGGGGAAGCGCCCTGCACACACCTCATATTTCCATATCAGATAAAACGTCTGTGGTGCGGTGGGGAAGTGCCCTGGACACGGCTCATATTTCCATATCAGATAAAACGTCTGAGGTGCGGTGGGGAAGTGCCCTGCATACGCCTCATGTTTCCATATCAGATAAAACGTCTGTGGTGCGGTGGGGAAGTGCCCTGCACACGCCTCACATTTCCATATCAGATAAAACGTCTGTGGTGCGGTGGGGAAGTGCCCTGCACACGCCTCACGTTTCCATATCAGATAAAACGTCTGTGGTGCGGTGGGGAAGTGCCCTGCACACGCCTCACATTTCCATATCAGATAAAACGTCTGTGGTGCGGTGGGGAAGTGCCCTGCACACGCCTCACGTTTCCATATCAGATAAAACGTCTGTGGTGCGGTGGGGAAGTGCCCTGCACACGCCTCACGTTTCCATATCAGATAAATGTCTGTGGTGCGGTGGGGAAGTGCCCTGCACACGCCTCACGTTTCCATATCAGATAAAACGTCTGTGGTGCGGTGGGGAAGTGCCCTGCACACGCCTCACGTTTCCATATCAGATAAAACGTCTGTGGTGCGGTGGGGAAGTGCCCTGCACACGCCTCACGTTTCCATATCAGATAAAACGTCTGTGGTGCGGTGGGGAAGTGCCCTGCACACGCCTCACTTTTCCATATCAGATAAAACGTCTGTGGTGCGGTGGGGAAGCGCCCTGCACACGCCTCACTTTTCCATATCAGATAAAACGTCTGTGGTGCGGTGGGGAAGCGCCCTGCACACGCCTCATACTTCCATATCAGATAAAACGTCTGTGGTGCGGTGGGGAAGTGCCCTGCACACGCCTCATATTTCCATATCAGATAAACCGTCTGTGGTGCGGTGGGGAAGTGCCCTGCACACGCCTCACATTTCCATATCAGATAAAACGTCTGTGGTGCGGTGGGGAAGTGCCCTGCACACGCCTCACGTTTCCATATCAGATAAAACGTCTGTGGTGCGGTGGGGAAGAGCCCTGCACACGCCTCATGTTTCCGTATCAGATAAAACGTCTGTGGTGCGGTGGGGAAGTGCCCTGCACACGCCTCATGTTTCCGTATCAGATAAAACGTCTGTGGTGCGGTGGGGAAGTGCCCTGCACACGCCTCATGTTTCCATATCAGATAAAACGTCTGTGGTGCGGTGGGGAAGTGAGGTGCTAGGCTGTGGGCGGTTATTCAGTTCTTACTCCACGTCACAGGGATGATGCTATATTCTCTGGAGATCGGGGGGGAAGCAGGATGGGGTGTGTGTGTGTGTGTGTGTGTGTGTGTGTGTCTGTATGTATGTGTGTATGTATGTATGTATGTATGTGTGTGTGTGTCTGTATGTATGTATGTATGTATGTATGTGTGTGTGTGTGTGTGTGTGTGTGTGTGTATGTATGTGTGTATGTGTGTATGTATGTATGTATGTATGTATGTATGTGTGTGTACATATAGGGGGTGTAGGGGAATGAGGAGACATATAAGAGATAATGAATGTCTATTCCAGTACATATTAGACAGATGGTGTGTGATGGCGGCAGATGTCACTCAGCGTTGGAGATATTATCACTCCTGGAACAGATGACAGAATAGCGTCTTTACAGCCCGGCTCAGGATAAAACTGAAGCTGTCACAGATCCGTCCTCTACATACGCTCCTAATACTTCTATTTTTAGGGAAATATTGTTACCCAGAATCCTCTCATCTCCTTTGTGGCTCAGGGCCCCAGACAGCACCCAAATGTGAATCCGGGGGTCTCCGGGGGGGACTACAGTCAATGCTGGGCGGTCACACAGGGCTGTATGTGGGGGATATAGACTGTAAGAGATAAATAATCTGCAGAGTGTGACCTGCGACGTTACATGGTGACTGTGTGATCCGCTGGATAACAAGGCTGACACTCTAGTCCAGTAACAGGGGGTCTCCCTACACTGCGGAGATCCCCACATGCCCCCAACCCCACCGTCTCTAAACAAACTTCCTTCTGCATAAAGATCTCCTTTGCAGTGCTAGAGATGAGCGGATTCGGTTTTACTCGGTTTTACTCGGTTCTCAAAACCGAATCTTATTGGCTATCCAAAACACGTGACATCCGTGAGCCAATAAGATTCGGTTTTGAGAACCGAGTAAAACCGAGTAAAACCGAATCCGCTCATCTCTACTTTGCACAACACCCGTTCTCCCATGCAGCTTTCTCTCCCCCTGCCTGGTACACCCAGGGGGGGCATTTACACTGTTTGGAGGCTATTGGCCCAATCTCGCCGATCACAGGGAATCAAGGCTCCTGAATAGGCCCTAAGCTTCTAGACCAGTGTTTCCTAACCACAGTCCTCAAGACACTCACAGTCCAGGATTTAGTGATATCCAGGCTTCAGCACAGATGGTTAAATCAAAATAACTCAGGTACTAATTAAGTCACCTGTGCTCAAGTATGACTATACTTAAAATCAGGAGACTGGTTGGGAGCCTCTGCTCTAGAACCTTCAAGGGCAACCTGACACCCCCCATGTGTGACCCACTAGCCATCCAAAGGGCCGCATTTTACTCTTCATCTCAGGGGTTAACCTCATCTGCCATAAAGCAAAGAAAAAAACCAATGGGGCAAAATCAGAGAAAAGAGCTGACAGTAAAGTACCATGGTGAGCCAAGGGCCCACGGTTACGTCTCAGGGGGGTATAGGCGGCAAAGGCAGCTTGTTACCCATCAGCTAGACAGCACCACACCCCAGGGACTGGTAACTGACCCCCACACATAAAATGAATGGTGTATAAAAGCCGCCTGGAACCGTGTACACAAACACCATGCACAGGATAATACGTGATTAGCGGTCCTGTACATGAACAGACCAGGGCAGCATCTGACTGACATAAATCCATCCAATAAATGCACAACAAGCCCCTCCCCCTGCGCACTGTGTAATCTCACTAAGTGGGCCAGACTCATCTGCGTCCGATAAAAGGAATGTTTTCTAGATGGTTATCTGGGTATGTTCCCTTAAACAGCCCTAATGTAATAATGAATGTTCTGCCGCTGATAAGAGAATCCTCGCCGTCTCCCTGGCTTCCTCCGGGAGCTTCCCCTGGCCTACAGCGCTGGACGCGTTATTATTCTGCCCGTAATGTAACATATGCGTGCTTGTGCCGCAGGGAGACTCTGCTACATCCACAGAATAAATTACAGGCTCTGTGCCAGGGAACACAGACAGTAACCCGTCCTCACTGCTGCCCTGCGCAGCACCTGGCGCAGCCTCATTATTTACACGCTACCCACTGGGCGCATCTGTCTTTCTACCTGCGCCGACTTGTTCTCAATGGAGTGATGTTTGTGTGGCTTTAGTATAAAACTGCACAAGTGCCGGAACATGCGCTACTGATGCATTCAGCGGGACACTGCGCTGTAGGCTTTAGTATAAAACTGCACAAGTGCCGGAACATGCGCTACTGATGCATTCAGCGGGACACTGCGCTGTAGGCTTTAGTATAAAACTGTGCAAGTGTCGGAACATGCGCTACTGATGTATTCAGCGGGACACTGCGCTGTAGGCTTTAGTATAAAACTGTGCAAGTGTCGGAACATGCGCTACTGATGTATTCAGCGGGACACTGCGCTGTAGGCTTTAGTATAAAACTGCACAAGTGCCGGAACATGCGCTACTGATGCATTCAGCGGGACACTGCGCTGTAGGCTTTAGTATAAAACTGCGCAAGTGCCGGAACATGCGCTACCGATGCATTCAGCGGGACACTGCGCTGTAGGCTTTAGTATAAAACTGCGCAAGTGCCGGAACATGCGCTACTGATGCATTCAGCGGGACACTGTGCTGTAGGCTTTAGTATAAAACTGCGCAACTGCCGGAACATGCGCTACTGATGCATTCAGCGGGACACTGCGCTGTAGGCTTTAGTATGAAACTGCGCAAGTGCCGGAACATGCGCTACTGATGTATTCAGCGGGACACTGCGCTGTAGGCTTTAGTATGAAACTGCGCAAGTGCCGGAACATGCGCTACTGATGTATTCAGCGGGACACTGCGCTGTAGGCTTTAGTATAAACTGTACAACTGCCGGAACATGCGCTACCGATGCATTCAGCGGGACACTGCGCTGTAGGCTTTAGTATAAAACTGCGCAACTGCCGGAACATGCGCTACCGATGCATTCAGTGGGACAATGCGCTGTAGGCTCTAGTATAAACTGTGCAAGTGCCGGAACATGCGCTACCGATGCATTCAGTGGGACACTGCGCTGTAAGCTTTAGTATGAAACTGCGCAAGTGCCGGAACATGCGCTACTGATGCATTCAGCGGGACACTGCGCTGTAGGCTTTAGTATAAACTGCGCAAGTGCCGGAACATGTGCTACTGATGCATTCAGCGGGACACTGCGCAGTAGGCTTTAGTATGAAACTGCGCAACTGCCGGAACATGCGCTACTGATGCATTCAGTGGGACAATGCGCTGTAGGCTCTAGTATAAACTGCGCAACTGCCGGAATATGCGCTACTGATGCATTCAGCGGGACACTGCGCTGTAGGCTTTAGTATAAACTGCGCAAGTGCCGGAACATGTGCTACTGATGCATTCAGCGGGACACTGCGCGGTAGGCTTTAGTATGAAACTGCGCAACTGCCGGAACATGCGCTACTGATGCATTCAGCGGGACACTGCGCTGTAGGCTTTAGTATAAAACTGTGCAAGTGCCGGAACATGCGCTACAGATGCATTCAGCGGGACACTGCGCTGTAAGCTCTAGTATAAACTGCGCAACTGCCGGAACATGCGCTACAGATGCATTCAGCGGGACACTGTGCTGTAAGCTTTAGTATAAAACTGCGCAAGTGCCGGGACATGCGCTACAGATGCATTCAGCGGTACACTGTGCTGTAGGCTTTAGTATAAACTGCGCAACTGCCGGAACATGCGCTACCGATGCATTCAGCGGGACACTGTGCTGTAGGCTTTAGTATGAACTGCGCAAGTGCCGGAACATGCGCTACTGATGCATTCACCGGGACACTGCGCTGTAGGCTTTAGTTTAAACTGCGCAAGTGCCGGAACATGCGCTACTGATGCATTCAGCGGGACACTGCGCTGTAGGCTCTAGTATAAACTGCGCAACTGCCGGAACATGCGCTACAGATGCATTCAGGGGGACACTGTGCTGTAGGCTTTAGTATAAAACTGCGCAAGTGCCGGAACATGCGCTACCGATGCATTCAGTGGGACACTGCGCGGTAGGCTTTAGTATGAAACTGCGCAACTGCCGGAACATGCGCTACTGATGCATTCAGGGGGACACTGTGCTGTAGGCTTTAGTATAAAACTGTGCAAGTGCCGGAACATGCGCTACCGATGCATTCAGCGGGACACTGCGCTGTAGGCTTTAGTATAAAACTGCGCAAGTGCCGGAACATGCGCTACTGATGCATTCAGCGGGACACTGTGCTGTAGGCTTTAGTATAAACTGCGCAAGTGCCGGAACATGCGCTACGGATGTATTCAGCGGGACACTGCGCTGTAAGCTTTAGTATAAAATTGCGCAAGTGCCGGAACATGCGCTACTGATGCATTCAGCGGGACACTGCGCTGTAAGCTTTAGTATAAAACTGCACAAGTGCCGGAACATGCGCTACAGATGCATTCAGCGGGACTCTGCGCGGTAGGCTTTAGTATAAAACTGTGCAAGTGCCGGAACATGCGCTACGGATGCATTCAGTGGGACACTGTGCTGTAGGCTCTAGTATAAAACTGCGCAAGTGCCGGAACATGCGCTACTGATGCATTCAGCGGGACACTGTGCTGTAGGCTTTAGTATAAACTGCGCAAGTGCCGGAACATGCGCTACGGATGTATTCAGCGGGACACTGCGCAGTAGGCTTTAGTATGAAACTGCGCAACTGCCGGAACATGCGCTACTGATGCATTCAGTGGGACAATGCGCTGTAGGCTCTAGTATAAACTGCGCAACTGCCGGAATATGCGCTACTGATGCATTCAGCGGGACACTGCGCTGTAGGCTTTAGTATAAACTGCGCAAGTGCCGGAACATGTGCTACTGATGCATTCAGCGGGACACTGCGCGGTAGGCTTTAGTATGAAACTGCGCAACTGCCGGAACATGCGCTACTGATGCATTCAGCGGGACACTGCGCTGTAGGCTTTAGTATAAAACTGTGCAAGTGCCGGAACATGCGCTACAGATGCATTCAGCGGGACACTGCGCTGTAAGCTTTAGTATAAACTGCGCAACTGCCGGAACATGCGCTACAGATGCATTCAGCGGGACACTGTGCTGTAAGCTTTAGTATAAAACTGCGCAAGTGCCGGGACATGCGCTACAGATGCATTCAGCGGGACACTGCGCTGTAGGCTTTAGTATAAACTGCGCAACTGCCGGAACATGCGCTACCGATGCATTCAGCGGGACACTGTGCTGTAGGCTTTAGTATGAACTGCGCAAGTGCCGGAACATGCGCTACTGATGCATTCACCGGGACACTGCGCTGTAGGCTTTAGTTTAAACTGCGCAAGTGCCGGAACATGCGCTACTGATGCATTCAGCGGGACACTGCGCTGTAGGCTCTAGTATAAACTGCGCAACTGCCGGAACATGCGCTACAGATGCATTCAGGGGGACACTGTGCTGTAGGCTTTAGTATAAAACTGTGCAAGTGCCGGAACATGCGCTACCGATGCATTCAGTGGGACACTGCGCGGTAGGCTTTAGTATGAAACTGCGCAACTGCCGGAACATGCGCTACTG
The DNA here is from genome assembly GCF_028390025.1 of Pseudophryne corroboree. Classification (NCBI taxonomy): domain Eukaryota; kingdom Metazoa; phylum Chordata; class Amphibia; order Anura; family Myobatrachidae; genus Pseudophryne; species Pseudophryne corroboree. The sequence goes on from NC_086451.1 coordinate 6,089,298, forward strand.
ATGCATTCAGGGGGACACTGTGCTGTAGGCTTTAGTATAAAACTGTGCAAGTGCCGGAACATGCGCTACCGATGCATTCAGCGGGACACTGCGCTGTAGGCTTTAGTATAAAACTGCGCAAGTGCCGGAACATGCGCTACTGATGCATTCAGCGGGACACTGTGCTGTAGGCTTTAGTATAAACTGCGCAAGTGCCGGAACATGCGCTACGGATGTATTCAGCGGGACACTGCGCTGTAAGCTTTAGTATAAAACTGCGCAAGTGCCGGAACATGCGCTACTGATGCATTCAGCGGGACACTGCGCTGTAAGCTTTAGTATAAAACTGCACAAGTGCCGGAACATGCGCTACTGATGCATTCAGCGGGACACTGCGCTGTAAGCTTTAGTATAAAACTGTACAAGTGCCGGAACATGCGCTACGGATGCATTCAGCGGGACACTGCGCGGTAGGCTTTAGTATAAAACTGTGCAAGTGCCGGAACATGCGCTACGGATGTATTCAGCGGGACACTGCGCTGTAAGCTTTAGTATAAAACTGTGCAAGTGCCGGAACATGCGCTACGGATGCATTCAGCGGGACACTGTGCTGTAGGCTTTAGCATAAAACTGTAGGCACCAAGAAGTGTGCTGCGCATACGGGAATTTATGGCCTCCGTCTGTGTACATTCGCTAAATGATTGTGGCTTCTGATTGGTCTTCTCACTTAAACTCCCCCCGCCTTCCTACAGTTTTTCAACACAGAGGGTGATAAAATCCTTAATCCACCAAAGGTCCCCAACGGATCAGACTGTCCCCACATGCATCTCACTCTCCTCCCCATAGAACTTCCAATTCAGGTAAATGGGAAATCCATTTGGGTGGGGGACAGAGACAGCGGCACAGCTGACTTAACAGACTGCGCAGGAAGAGGAGGCTATATTGCAGCGTTGGACCATTGGCATATGCTGTAGCCTTGTCTATTGTGTCAATCCCCCATTCTCCCATTAAAGTCCATGGAATTAGGGTGTGAGTGCCAGTTACAGCTTTTACGATGGATTCAATGGGAAACAGAAGCCAAAACATACGAGCGGAATAAAGCTTAAAATCCACTGTCAGGGGAACGGGTCGCGGATAATACGTCAGGTGAGATGTCATTAATCTTATATGTACAGACATTTCGGGCGCACGGCAGAACTAACGACATCTGAGCCGGGAATGTGACCGCGGAGGAAAACACATTGTCTCCCCATCAGAGTAATCCCACTGAAGGACACTGCAGCCAGGCAGGAATAATAGGAGATCCCAGCGTCCCTCGTCTGAATAATTGCTTCCATCTACAGAGGAAAATTCCAATTACTCTACTGACCCTTTATTCATGTATCAGACAACGGAGAAGCTGCGTATAATGGCCCACGCTGTAACGCTTCCTGTCCTGTCCCAGCTGGCTGCGGATAATGGGGGTTGTACTCTGGCAGCAGCTGGAGATGGCAGGGCGACCACCCCTGGCTGAGGGAATCATGTGACCACATAATGATGCATCTGTATATCTGTGCCGCTGAATATGTATTAGACGCCATTGTTTGTATTGTCCGCCGTTCCGTCCTGTTGTCTCTCGCCGACGCGCTTTGCAAACAAAGTTCCACAGAAAAACCTGTTACGCTAAAGTGCTGCATAAATGTTCTATTGTAGCATCCCGCGCCTGACTGCGCAGGTGTGCGGCCCAGCTGGCCACCATGGCAGCGCATACAGGGGTGCTACGTATTGCTCCTTCCTACAGGATGCGCCGGTCACAGGCAGAATATCTCCTTCTGCGTCCAAATTCAAACCGAGCACTGACGTAGGACTTGTGCGCAGTTCTATATGTGACCGCGCATTGATCAGCGCCCATACACCAATGTCACCTAAATATTACAGTGAGATAGTTCCACAGGGTGTCTCTGATTGGCTGTAGTGTGCGCTCTGATTGCCCACCGGGTCGCACTGGTGCGTTTACAGAGCCTTAAATGAACCCTGTGGAAAAATGAGCCTAGGAAGGATGTAACCTGTAAGAAGATGGGGCTAAGGTGACAGGGGAACACATCAGCTACCAGAGGTACAGAAAGGGAACGTAGATCTGGCATCTCCACCGGCTGTGTCCCCCCCGTCCCCCCCCCCACACACACACACACACAGCTTCAGCGCCATCTAACCCCCTCAACCCGTCTGCTATGTTCATCCAAGACCGATGTGTATAGTGCCTGGCCCCAGCTGCCTCCTGTTACTCCAGTAACACGCCCAGTAACATAGCCCGGTATAACACTCCCAGTAACAGCCCAGTGACACTCCCAATAACACAGCCCAGTAACACGGCCAGTAACATTTTCAATAACACGGCCCAGTAACACTGACAGTAACATTTTCAATAACACGGCCCAGTAACACGGACAGTAACGCTCCCCAATAACACAGCCAGTAACACTCCCCAATAACACAGCCAGTAACACAACCAGTAACATTTTCAATAACAGCCCAGTAACATCACCCAATAACACAGCCCAGTAACACTCTCAATAACACAACCCAGTAACACTTTCAATAACACAGCCCGGTAACGCCACCCAGTAACACTCTCAATAACACAGCCCAGTAACACTTTCAATAACACAGCCCAGTAACACTTTCAATAACACAGCCCAGTAACACTCTCAATAACACAGACCAGTAACACTTTCAATAACACAGCCCAGTAACACTTTCAATAACACAGCCCAGTAACACTTTCAATAACACAGCCCAGTAACACTCTCAATAACACAGCCCAGTAACACTCTCAATAACACAGCCCAGTAACACTTTCAATAACACAGCCCAGTAACACTTTCAATAACACAGACCAGTAACACTTTCAATAACACAGCCCAGTAACACTTTCAATAACACAGCCCGGTAATGCCACCCAGTAACACTCTCAATAACACAGCCCAGTAACACTTTCAATAACACAGCCCAGTAACACTTTCAATAACACAGCCCAGTAACACTTTCAATAACACAGCCCAGTAACACTCTCAATAACACAGCCCAGTAACACTCTCAATAACACAGCCCAGTAACACTCTCAATAACACAGCCAGTAACACTCTCAATAACACAGCCCAGTAACACTTTCAATAACACAGCCCAGTAACACTCTCAATAACACAGCCCAGTAACACTTTCAATAACACAGCCCAGTAACACTTTCAATAACACAGACCAGTAACACTTTCAATAACACAGCCCAGTAACACTTTCAATAACACAGCCCGGTAACGCCACCCAGTAACACTCTCAATAACACAGCCCAGTAACACTTTCAATAACACAGCCCAGTAACACTTTCAATAACACAGCCCAGTAACACTTTCAATAACACAGCCCAGTAACACTCTCAATAACACAGCCCAGAAACACTTTCAATAACACAGACCAGTAACACATTCAATAACACAGACCAGTAACACTCTCAATAACACAGCCCAGTAACACTTTCAATAACACAACACTTTCAATAACGCCACCCAGTAACTCTCAATAACACAGCCCAGTAACACTTTCAATAACACAACACTTTCAATAACGCCACCCAGTAACACTCTCAATAACACAGCCCAGTAACACTTTCAATAACGCCACCCAGTAACACTCTCAATAACACAGCCCAGTAACACTTTCAATAACACAGCCCAGTAACACTTTCAATAACACAGCTCTGTAATACTCTCAGTACCATTGCCCAGTAACACAGCCCAGTAATACTTTCAGTAAAACAGCCCAGTAACCCCACCCTGTAACTTTCAATAACACCGTCCAGTAACACTTTCAATAACACTGTCCAGTAACACCACCCAGTAACACTTTCAGTAACACAGCCCGGCAACACAGCCCGGCAACACAGCACCGACCAGTAACACAGACCAGTAACACAGACCAGTAACACAGACCAGTAACAGTCCTAAAGCACATACAGGATACAGCTGCTGATTCTGCTGATATTTTGCTTTTCTTGTATTGGAGTGTAATCCTATCTCCTTGCATTGCAGCCGATGTACAGCTGTAGCCACGCTCATCTTACTGTGATGCGACATGCTGCATGACAACGAGCTGCGACTATTTGCAGCTGGCGATCGCTCCATAAATCCCTAATGGAATTGAACGTTTGCTGGCCGCGGACAGTCACAGCCTTGCATGCACGCAGCCAGTCGTGTAGCAGCATGTTGCATCGTAGTAAGACGAGCATGGCTACAAGATGGCTGCCCCGACTGTTTGTTGCGTGGGTAGGAGGACACTCCGTGGCAGAGACAATCCTGTGGGTAACTTACATTGCACGCTCTGTATTCTGCTCCTTTATCTGCAGTAACCTGCGCTTAATGAATTAATGCTCTGATGTAACAGGCGTTTTTATTTACCCTTCATTATTCCATCCCATGCATGTGCGTGTACTGTGATAGGTGGGAAAACATGAGCAGAATATGATGACCAGAGCGGCACGCATTGTTCTGTGATACATTAATGACTGGGCCGCTCCTCTGCCTTACTATAAACCCTGTGTGACCACATGGAAGCGCCAGGCGCTCTGTGCGGCGGTCATTGCGGCACGACTTGTGCCTTATAACAATGCTGGGAAACGGCGCTAATGAACCCATCTATATGTATAAATCTCTGATTTCTTTTTATCCCAAGCATATAACAGCTGCATAATGGGGGTGAGGTGTAATCAGGGAGATCGCTGCTCTATTCAGGGAGTCGGGGAGATTGCTGGTATTTCGGGGAGTCTCCTGCAGAATGTGGGAGGGTAGGCAACTATGGTGTCACCACATGGACGCGTCAGGCGTTCTGTGCGGCGCTGAGTGCGCAGAATACAGCGTGTCATTGCTGTACGACTTGTGCCGGCTCCGAGGCTCTGTGCCGAGTGCTTTGCTCTGCGAGCCGGGGATTCTCCCCCAAGGGCCACACAGAGATGTGTAATCACAGCCCGCCTGACACAGCATTTATGCTCCGTTCTGTCAGTGCTCCGCCGATACACATCACAGCGCAACGCTCTGCATGAAGATTAATCCTCACTGTGACTGAGCAGCAGAGAGAAGCTTTCCCTAAATCCGCCTGTTTACTGGAATCTGACACTGAGACGGAGACGTTCTATAGAGCCGGGGATTACAGCGCTGACTCAGGAACATCAGATGGAGCGTCTGTGCATTTTACCACCTAGAATAGCGCAGGATAGGGCGCCGTCCCATCCAACACCATGGGGTAACCCGGTGCCCGCTAGGACGGGGCGCTCACTGAGGAGCCGGGATTCCTCTAACCCCTTTATAGGCGTTTCTCTGGAATCTTGCAGATTCCAGCGTCGCTATCCTGAACGCCGGGATCCCGACAGCCGGCATATTAACTGCATCACGCTAACACACCTGCGCGTCCCTCTCACCTTCTTACCTCCTCCGCTGCTCCGTGTGATAGGCCAAACCAGTGCTGGTGGCAGCCGGAGCAACGCGGGCAGTCAGCAGAGCTACGGTGTGCAGCGCCAGGCAGCTGGGCCGGGGCATCACCACGCAATTACCCCAATCACCGCGCCAGGTATCACAACCAGCATCCTTCTGGCCAAGACAAAGTGCTGGAGTGCTTTCATCCCCATTTATCAAGCCTTGGAGAGAGAGAGATAAAGTATCAGCCAGTCATTTCTCAAACACAGACTGTAACATGACAGTCGGGAGCTGATCGGCTGGTGCTTTATCACTGTGTAATTTATCTCTCTCTGAGGCCTGATAGAGGGTAAAACAGATCCATAATTACTATACTAGCGTATCCTCCATTCAGCCACTGCTCCAAAGAGCGCGAGACCGGGGACCCCTGGGTGCAATACACAGAGGGGGTGCAATACACAGAGGGGGTGCCATAATACACAGAGGGGGTGCCATAATACACAGAGGGGGTGCAATAATACACAGAGGGGGTGCAATAATACACAGAGGGGGTGCAATAATACACAGAGTGGGGGAAATTATATACAGAGGGGGTGCAATAATATAATACACAGAGGGGGTGCAATAATATAATACACAGAGGGGGTGCAATAATACACAGAGGGGGTGCAATAATACACAGAGGGGGTGCAATAATACACAGAGCGGGTGCAATAATACACAGATGGGGTGCAATAATACACAGATGGGGTGCAATAATATAATACACAGAGGGGGTGCAATAATACACAGAGCGGGTGCAATAATACACAGAGGGGGTGCAATAATACACAGAGGGGGTGCAATAATACACAGAGGGGGTGCAATAATACACAGAGCGGGTGCAATAATACACAGAGGGGGTGCAATAATACACAGAGGGGGTGCCATAATACACAGAGGGGGTGCAATAAAACACAGAGGGGGTGCAATAAAACACAGAGGGGGTGCAATAATACACAGAGGATGTGCAATAATACACAGAGCGGGTGCAATTATACACAGAGGGGGTGAAATAATATACAGAGGGGGTGCAATACACAGAGGGGGTGCAATAATACACAGAGGGGGTGCAATACACAGGGTGGGTGCAATAATACACAGAGCGGGTGCCATAATACACAGAGGGGGTGCAATAATACACAGAGGGGGTGCAATAATACACAGAGGGGGTGCAATAATACACAGAGTGGGTGAAATAATATACAGAGGAGGTGCAATACACAGAGCGGGTACAATAATACACAGAGGGGGTGCAATACACTGAGGGGGTGCAATAATACACAGAGGGGGTGCAATAATACACTGAGGGGGTGCAATAATATAATACACAGAGGGGGTGCCATAATACACAGAGGGGGTGCAATAATATACAGAGGGGGTGCAATAATACACAGAGGGGGTGCAATAATACACAGAGGGGGTGAAATAATATACAGAGGGGGTGCAATACACAGAGGGGGTGCAATAATACACAGAGGGGGTGCAATACACAGGGTGGGTGCAATAATACACAGAGGGGTGCAATACACAGAGGGGGTGCAATAATACACAGAGGGGGTGCAATAATACACAGAGGGGGTGCAATACACAGAGGGGGTGCAATAATATAATACACAGAGGGGGTGCCATAATACAAAGAGGGGGTGCAATAAAACACAGAGGGGGCGCAATAATACACAGAGGGGGTGCAATAATACACAGAGGGGGTGCAATAATACACAGAGTGGGTGCAATGCACAGAGGGGGTGTAATAATACACAGAGGGGGTGCAATAATACACAGAGCGGGTGCAATTATACACAGAGGGGGTAAAATAATATACAGAGGGGGTGCAATACACAGAGGGGGTGCAATAATACACAGAGGGGGTGCAATACACAGGGTGGGTGCAATAATACACAGAGGGGGTGCAATAATACACAGAGGGGGTGCAATAATACACAGAGGGGGTGCAATAATATAATACACAGAGGGGGTGCCATAATACACAGAGGGGGTGCAATAATACACAGAGGGGGTGCAATTATACACAGAAGGGGTGCAATTATACACAGAGGGGGTGCAATAATACACAGAGGGGGTGCAATAATACACAGAGCGGGTGAAATAATATACAGAGGGGGTGCAATAATACACAGAGGGGGTGCAATAATACACAGAGTGGATGCAATAATACACAGAGGGGGTGCAATAATACACAGAGTGGGTGCAATGCACAGAGGGGGTGTAATAATACACAGAGGGGGTGTAATAATACACAGAGCGGGTGCAATACACAGAGCGGGTGCAATAATACACAGATGGGGTGCAATAATACACAGAGGGGGTGCAATAATACACAGAGGGGGTGCAATTATACACAGAAGGGGTGCAATTATACACAGAGGGGGTGCAATTATACACAGAGGGGGTGCAATAATACACAGATGGGGTGCAATAATACACAGAGCGGGTGCAATAATACACAGAGTGGGTGAAATAATATACAGAGGGGGTGCAATACACAGAGGGGGTGCAATAATACACAGAGCGGGTGCAATACACAGGGTGGGTGCAATAATACACAGAGGGGGTGCAATAATACACAGAGGGGGTGCAATAATACACAGAGGGGGTGCAATGATACACAGAGGGGGTGCAATAATCCACAGAGGGGGTGCAATAATACACAGAGTGGGTGCAATGCACAGAGGGGGTGTAATAATACACAGATGGGGTGCAATAATACACAGAGGGGGTGCAATAATACACAGAGGGGGTGCAATAATACACAGAGCGGGTGCAATAATACACAGATGGGGTGCAATAATACACAGAGGGGGTGCAATAATACACAGAGGGGGTGCAATAATACAGAAGGGGTGCAATAATACACAGAGGGGGTGCAATACAGAGCGCCCGCAGAATAGAAGATTTTTTATATATATATATATATATATATATGTATGGCAACAGCCCTGGTTAGTGATTAGGGGGTCACATTGGCTCAGGGTACGGCCCCGGTCCGTTACTCTGCGCTATAGCAATGACAGGTGACGCAGACACATGGCGAGGCCGGGGTTACTACAGTCCTCATCCCATGACCCTGCCACGTACACACGTGACCATCCCCCAGGACTAGTCACTATTGGTCATACTTGTACAATCAGCCACCATTATAATGTTCTGCCTATAGGAGCTACAGGGAAACGTGTCAGCAGTACCTATCCACCAACACACTAACGACACACATATATAACAGCACAAAGGTTTCACCAGAAAATAAAAATAAACTGTATTTCTATTTTATCATCAGCTAATACTGTGCATAGAGTTACATCCAAACCCCACTGTCCCCACACACCAGGACCAGAGAGGGCATTTGCATATTGGGAAAGGCCTTACAGTGTAATTTGCATACAGGGAAGGGCTTGCAGCAGTATTTGCATAGAGGGAAGGGCTTGCAGCACTATTTGCATAGAGGGAAGGGCTTGCAGCGCTATTTGCATAGAGGGAAGGGCTTGCAGCACTATTTGCATAGAGGGAGGGGCTTGCAGCACTATTTGCATAGAGGGAGGGGCTTGCAACACTATCTGCATACAGGGAAGGGCTTGCAGCAGTATTTGCACAGAGGGAAGGGCTTGCAGCAGTATTTGCATAGAGGGAAGGGCTTGCAGCACTATCTGCATAGAGGGAAGGGCTTGCAGCACTATCTGCATACAGGTAGGGGCTTGCAGCACTATCTGCATGCAGGGAGGGGCTTACATACAGTTGCAGAAGCATAACCGGTAAAAGACGGACACAGGGGCGCCGCTTCATCAGCCCCACTGACAGAACATAATTAAATGTGATAGAAATATTACAAATAATAACAATGCTTTCTTTGGGTTGTACAGAGGAACAATGTGACGCACAGGGAAGTGTATACAGCAGTATCTGCTTATTGCCCCCCTGAGAGATCCCTTCCTGCCCCCCACCCCCCCTCAGTGCAGGCCTTCCCAATATCTGCAACATGTAACTCTGACCAGCACCTTACTAATGTTCATTTGACATGTATATTTTTATTTTGTTTTTCTGAGCACAGAATAAGACTGATCCTTTAGAGATTAGATGAATAGAATGCCTTCTTTTCCTTCATGTTCCCCCCTCCCCGGCCCCTCGCGGGATCAGCCAGATCCAGGCTAGGGTTTTGCGTACCCGTTGTATTTACATCAAGATGAACGCTGTCACCTTACATGATGGAAGCGTGGATCAGGAAACTGGTTTGATTTAAGCTTTCAATCAAAGGCCAGGCCTGGCCAGAGAGGGATTTTCTCTTTCTTATTGTGTAAAAAACAAATAAATGTTACAGTAAAGGAAGATATGCGCCATATATCACTACGAGGTCCTGGCAGGGCTGTTTCTTTCCTGAGGGGTAATTGCTGGCGGGATGGAGACACAGCGGCATGATGGATGACACATGGAAGATTGGCGTAATCCATCACAGCGCTTACTGCTCTGCATATCGTGGCGTCTTCTGCAGAATGGACGGAGAGCTCTGCGCCTAATCACCGCTCAATCACTGTGTGAAATGTTTATTGAGCAATTACGGTTCTACAGAGAATACGGATATATTTTACTGGCCTGTGAAGGAGAAATCATATTCTAGTGCGGTCACCGAGCTATCCGCAATGCACCCTAGAGAACACATGGGTTAATGCAGGCATGTCCAAACTGCGGCCCTCCAGCTGTTGAGAAACTACATATCCCAGCATGCCCTGACAAAGCTTTAGCATTCTCTGACAGCAAAACTGTGTCAGGGCATGCTGGGATGTGTAGTTTCTCAACAGCTGAGGGGCCGCAGTTTGGACATGCCTGGGTTAATGTGTTTTCACGCCTAGTGTCACGGAAGGATAGTCAACCCTTTAAGACACCCACAAATCCAAGAAGACAGCTAAACTCCATTTGCCCAGAAGGAATTATACTTGGATCAATCCAAGTTACTGTACACTGCATATAACAACTATGAAGGAGCAACGCAAAACTGGAATAATGTGTGATATATATATATATATGACGGAGGGAATACATAGGAGTGCCGGGTAACGTGGTTTTGTATATATATATATATATACACAGGGATAATATATCTCCACAAGGATCAATATAACATAACCATGTTTCATATGTATAGGAGAGAAGGAACATTCATACCACATGTAGGAGGAAGTTATGACACATTTCTGCTTCAAGAAGGTATATACAATATATTTATGGCAACCCATTGCTAGAGATATTCTTGGGCAAATGCAGTAAAACATTTGTAAGACATATTCGAATAGCCACGCCCCTTGCCATGCTGTCACGATGGAGGGGGTGGAGTCAGGCAAAAAAGAACAAGGTTTAAAAAGTGATGTCTATTGCAAAAAAATGTGAGCTTTTGGGGGTCAATCTGGATCTGTCCCCATCTAGCCGTCCCCATGCCTGCAGATTACCTACAAAAAGCATTCTTACTAGATCACAGGTGGATTCCGACACGTGCTCTGGGACCCTGTTCTGTTGGTGAATCCAGACAGTCTGATAAATGTCACAACAAAGGGGCATAATGACTCCAGGTGTGACAATATAGCATTCTGCCTTCCAATTTACCCCCGGCATGTATTTTGTCTAATTTCACAGGTAACCAACACTGGTCCAATGCTCCAGTAACAGGAGTATTACCATGCCATTCTTCCCATAGAGAAGGGGCAGCAGGTGGGCTTAACCCATATTGTAATTGCCCAGTGCCCAAATGTCAAAGGGTACTATCTGGGTATTCTGGCAGCATTAAGGAGATCCCTGAATGGTAATCATACTCGGACTTCTCTCATAGGGAAGTGACTTACGAATCGTCCAGACTGGTGCCCAGGCCTCTGACTCACCTGCCCATATGCACTAAACGGATGATCTATGGGGGCTACATTACTCCCAGGCAGAGCTGCCATCAGAAATTGTGGGGCCCGGTACTGACAAAAGAGACAGGGCCCCTCCCCCCTCAAAATAAGATTCTGCCACACCACTCCACACCTATGTGCTGTCCTATATTGTGATATTACATATAGGTGGAGTATTACGGGCCTACAGGAATGGTTCACTCTGCAGCTCTATAGGTATTGGTATTAGGAGCCAAGGGAGCGGCCCCCCTCTCTGTAAGGGCCCGGGACACCAGTCCCCACAGTCCCCCCCCCCCCCCCCCGATGGCTGCCCAGCTCCCAGGCTATATAAGGGAGATGTGTCTATCCCACAACCTGCCAACAACAGCTATGTGACTTGTGAAACATTGTAGCTTTATGGAGAACAAAGGAAAAGTACTTTCTGGGTTGAACAGATGATCTGTACATTAAGGCAGGGGAGAGCCCCAACCAAGAGAGTACTTTCCTTTGTTTTCCATATTTCATACTTGTTTTACTCTTTTGGGTGCACTCCACCCCGTGATGATCATCATATAGATGGTGACCCCCCCATACATGGGCACGGAGCATGGTAGCCGGTGACTATGACCAGGAGGGAGGTACCGTTGCCGCCGGAGATTCCAGGGCTACATAATGTGTTACAGGCATTATATTTTCTGTCTACAAGTACATCACGTACAGAACAGGGAATGTCGCCTGTCGCCCTTACACCCTATGACAGAATACCAGACATACAGGCAGATCCTATGACTAGGAGAAATGTCCCAAAGGGTTAATGAGAGGTTTGTGTGTGTTATTATTTATTATTATTATTACCAGTTATTTATATAGCGCACACATATTCCGCAGCGCTGTACAGGGAATATTCAGCCATTCACATCAGTCCCTGCCCCAGTGAAGCTTACAATCTATATTCCCTATCACATGTACACATACACATTCACGCTAGGGTTAATTTTCATTGGGAGCCAATTAACCTGCCAGTATATATTTGGATTGTGGGAGGAAACCAGAGTACCCGGAGGAAACCCACAGAAGTACGGGGAGAAGATGCAAACTCCACACAGTTAGGGCCATGGTGGGAATAGAACCCATGAACTCAGTGCTGTGAGGCAGTAATACTAACCATTACACCATCCGTGCTGCTGTGTGTTCCTCTGGTGCTGGATAGGACAGATATTTCCTGGAGGAGGAGGAGGAGTTATACCAGCAATGTGCGAGGAGCTCTGATTGGTCTCTGAGCGTGGAGGAATGAGCCCCCCGGACATTTGCGCGTCTATCATTTCATTCAGTAACATTCATTGATTGCACTAACGACGTGGCCGGTCTCTTCTATACATAGATCCGCATTATTATAGGAGTCAGAGGTCAGATCTCCCCTATACGGGGATACTTCTGACCACAACCAGAGCCCGAGCCGTGCTTCATAGCGGCCGTTCCTCACCCATTGCTGGTCTTACTCATTCTCCTACACTCTATCAAAACTATGGGTGGTATCCTATTACCCGCAGGTATACAGTGTGCCAAGGGCTATCCAATTAGCCCCGATAAGCCAGAGCAAGGTGCGGTCTAAGGCAGGCGAAACCAAATCCCCAGAAACAGCCCCATTATCACTGAAACATCGGTAAAACATCGGTAGCACTACCCTGTGCTACCGGAGGGTTACACACAGACCTATCTGCAGTAACAAACATAGCAGGGTCCTCCGGCAGCACAGGGTGGTGGTGCAGTTAGGTGCAGGGTCCTTCGGCAGCACAGGGTGGTGGTGCAGTGAGGTGCAGGGTCCTCCGGCAGCACAGGGTGGTGGTGGTGGTGCAGTGAGGTGCAGGGTCCTCCAGCAGCACAGGGTGGTGGTGTAGTGAGGTGCAGGGTCCTCCGGCAGCACAGGGTGGTGGTGGTGCAGTGAGGTGCAGGGTCCTCCAGCAGCACAGGGTGGTGGTGTAGTGAGGTGCAGGGTCCTCCGGCAGCACAGGGTGGTGGTGCAGTGAGGTGCGGGGTCCTTCGGCAGCACAGGGTGGTGGTGCAGTGAGGTGCGGGGTCCTCCGGCAGCACAGGGTGGTGGTGCAGTGAGGTGCAGGGTCCTCCGGCAGCACAGGATGGTGGTGCAGTGAGGTGCAGGGTCCTCCGGCAGCACAGGGTTGTGGTGCAGTGAGGTATGGGGTCCTCCAGCAGCACAGGGTAGTGGTGCAGTGAGGTGCAGGGTCCTCTGGCAGCACAGGGTGGTGGTGCAGTGACGTGCAGGGTCCTCCGGCAGCACAGGGTGGTGGTGCAGTTAGATGCAGGGTCCTCTGGCAGCACAGGGTGGTGGTGCAGGGTCCTCCGGCAGCACAGGGTGGTGGTGCAGTGACGTGCAGGGTCCTCCGGCAGCACAGGGTGGTGGTGCAGTTAGGTGCAGGGTCCTCCGGCAGCACAGGGTGGTGGTGCAGTGAGGTGCAGGGTCCTCCGGCAGCACAGGGTGGTGGTGCAGTTAGATGCAGGGTCCTCCGGCAGCACAGGGTGGTGGTGCAGTGACGTGCAGGGTCCTCCGGCAGCACAGGGTGGTGGTGCAGTGAGGTGCAGGGTCCTCCGGCAGCACAGGGTGGTGGTGCAGGGTCCTCCGGCAGCACAGGGTGGTGGTGCAGTGACGTGCAGGGTCCTCCGGCAGCACAGGGTGGTGGTGCAGTGACGTGCAGGGTCCTCCGGCAGCACAGGGTGGTGGTGCAGTGAGGTGCAGGGTCCTCCGGCAGCACAGGGTGGTGGTGCAGGGTCCTCCGGCACCACAGGGTGGTGGTGCAGTTAGATGCAGGGTCCTCCGGCAGCACAGGGTGGTGATGCAGTGACGTGCAGGGTCCTCCGGCAGCACAGGGTGGTGGTGCAGTGAGGTGCAGGGTCCTCCGGCAGCACAGGGTGGTGGTGCAGGGTCCTCCGGCAGCACAGGGTGGTGGTGCAGTGACGTGCAGGGTCCTCCGGCAGCACAGGGTGGTGGTGCAGAGATGTTATAGTCTCAGGCTGACCTCTGGATGAAATTAATTCATGGTTCCAAGGTGTTCCGTGTAAAGGAATGAACGCGGAGTCCTTGTGAGGTGCGCCTGCCGTCCTCAGACTAGCTGCATACATTAAACCCTGGATTAGCGGCACTGAGTCACCCTAATGTTGGACAGATTGTAGTGTAAGTTGCTGGAGGAACGTCCTCTTACAGCAGCGTCTGATGAGAGATATGACGGCTTTCAGGTTAAGCGATGGTGATGAAACAGCGTTTTGGGCGGGCGGCCTAGGAGCAGCTCCACAGCGATGGGCTTTGATGTAAATAGGTGGACAGACGAGGTCGCTCGTTATATTCCCCAGATAGCTAACAAAGAAGGGACGAGCGTCCGCCATGTCTCTGCTCATTACCAGGAGGGACTCTGTGCGGGTGCTGGAACTGGTAGCGCACGTGGACTGTTAACCATTCCCTGCCCGGGAAGAGGATGGCGAGCGATACAGTGAGATCTCCATAACTCTGCCTGTACTGTCAGACCTGCTACCGACCCCTGTGTGTGACGTATGAGCGCAGAGAGAGCGGATGCCACCAGGTCACTTACAGGACACCATGCTGCACTGCAAGGGGGCACATACGTGTAATAACCATGTTTTTCTGCCATGGGTCCTCTGTTCCTAATAACTCATCGTCCCCATCATCAGGGCACACCCGCACCAGCCATACACCTGGCCACGCCCTCACTGTAAGAACGCCCTATTACAGCCCAGTCACTAGAGATGCATCGCCCATATGTGTGTACGCTTTCTTCCTATACGCTCAGCTCTGACTCTTCATTTCCTCCCCTATATAACTACAGAAAGACCCAACTGGTTTCTGAAACTAGCAATACTATCTTATCCCAACTCAGTGCCGTGCTGGGTGATGACCTGCTCTCAGCTGAGTGTAGGGGTAAGGACTAAAGTGAAAACATGGCGCATCTGCCCATTAGGTGCTAGGAATATAGCCTGCCTGCAGCATGGCGGGGGAGGGATCTCAGGGAGAGCGCTGGGGTCATAGCCTGCCTACAGCATGGTGGGGGAGGGATCTCAGGGAGAGCGCTGGGGTCATAGCCTGCCTACAACATGGTGGGGGAGGGATCTCTGGGAGAGCGCTGGGGTCATAGCCTGCATGCAGCATAGTGGGGGAAGGGATCTCAGGGAGAGCGCTGGGGTCATAGCCTGTCTGCAGCATAGTGGGAGAGGGATCTCAAGGAGAGTGCAGGGCTCATAACCTGCCTGCAGAATAGTGGGAGAGGGATCTCAGGGAGAGTGCTGGGCTTATAGCCTGCCTGCAGAATAGTGGGAGAGGGATCTCAGGGAGAGCGCTGTGGGGTCATAGCCTGCCTGCAGCATAGTGGGGGGAGGATTTCAGGGCGGCTGCGGGGGTCATAGCCTGCCTGCAGCATAGTGGGGAGGGATCTCAGGGTGGCTGCGGGGGTCATAGACTGCCTGCAGCATAGTGGGGAGGGATCTCAGGGTGGCTGCGGGGGTCATAGCCTGCCTGCAGCATAGTGGGGAGGGATCTCAGGGTGGCTGCGGGGGTCATAGCCTGCCTGCAGCATAGTGGGAGAGGGATCTCAGGGTGGCTGCGGGGGTCATAGCCTGCCTGCAGCATAGTGGGGAGGGATCTCAGGGTGGCTGCGGGGGTCATAGCCTGCCTGCAGCATAGTGGGGAGGGATCTCAGGGTGGCTGCGGGGGTCATAGACTGCCTGCAGCATAGTGGGGAGGGATCTCAGGGTGGCTGCGGGGGTCATAGACTGCCTGCAGCATAGTGGGGAGGGATCTCAGGGTGGCTGCGGGGGTCATAGCCTACCTGCAGCATAGTGGGGAGGGATCTCAGGGTGGCTGCGGGGGTCATAGACTGCCTGCAGCATAGTGGGGAGGGATCTCAGGGTGGCTGCGGGGGTCATAGACTGCCTGCAGCATAGTGGGGAGGGATCTCAGGGTGGCTGCAGGGGTCATAGACTGCCTGCAGCATAGTGGGGAGGGATCTCAGGGTGGCTGTGGGGGTCATAGACTGCCTGCAGCATAGTGGGGAGGGATCTCAGGGTGGCTGCGGGGGTCATAGACTGCCTGCAGCATAGTGGGGAGGGATCTCAGGGTGGCTGCGGGGGTCATAGACTGCCTGCAGCATAGTGGGGAGTGATCTCAGGGTGGCTGCGAGGGTCATAGACTGCCTGCAGCATAGTGGGGAGGGATCTCAGGGTGGCTGCGGGGGTCATAGACTGCCTGCAGCATAGTGGGAAGGGATCTCAGGGTGGCTGCGGGGGTCATAGACTGCCTGCAGCATAGTGGGGGGAGGATTTCAGGGCGGCTGCGGGGGTCATAGCCTGCCTGCAGCATAGTGGGGAGGGATCTCAGGGTGGCTGCGGGGGTCATAGACTGCCTAAAACCATAAAGCAGGTGTGAGGGGGTAGATGGTTGTGTGTAGCAGCAACATTGTGTCTTACTGTATGTCATTGCTAGAATTGGGAACGCCATCGCTATGTCACACCAGATGTTAGCCAGCGCATTTGCAGTTACTGATAATATCGCGTCACTTGGACCCAGGAGAACAAGGACATACAAGTAACTCAGGTATGGCTATAAGTGGGCAAATTACAGTTTATAAGGCGCCACAAGGATTCTGCAGCGCCGGACACAGCGGACAGCTTACAACAATACATGGGACGTTCCACAGACACAGAATAACAACCTGCACATAACCTAATTATGTAGAGGGGAGAGAAACAGTGTACTGAAGATAATGAGAGCGTACAGGAAATTATGGGTCACCATGGGCCAGATTCAGTTATGTTGGGTCCCCGCTCCCACCGACAGCTACTCAGATGTTTCTGCTGACGGGCGCGAGAACTTCATTTGCAAAACCTGACTGATATGGGCGAGATCAGCATGATAACAGGGGACAACTAAATATCACCCCGTTATCTTCCGTCACTTTAGATGGGAGATCAGGTATGATTAAACAATTGAATTCCCCCCATATGTGCTGAACAATACGGTCATGTGGGAGAATAAGCTGCGGAGGCTACGGGGACTATGTGCCGGTGTAGTGAGGCCTTTGCCTTCCTTCTGTCCCCACTGATCCGGACCAATACTGACCTGAAGAGGCCTATGTACAGGAGATGGCTCCCAGAACCAGGGGGCGGCTGTACCGGGCTCTGCTATAGGAGCTGCCTGCAGTGACCGTCTTATAGAACCCTGCTGCTATCTGATTACACAGGTATGTTATTGTATTCAGCAGAGACTAGCAGATCCCGCAGTGACCGTCTTATAGAACGCTGCTGCTATCTGATTACACAGGTATGTTATTGTATTCCGCAGAGACTAGCAGATCCCGCAGTGACCGTCTTATAGAACGCTGCTGCTATCTGATTACACAGGTATGTTATTGTATTCCGCAGAGACTAGCAGATCCTGCAGTGACCGTCTTATAGAACGCTGCTGCTATCTGATTACACAGGTATGTTATTGTATTCAGCAGAGACTAGCAGATCCCGCAGTGACCGTCTTATAGAACGCTGCTGCTATCTGATTACACAGGTATGTTATTGTATTCAGCAGAGACTAGCAGATCCCGCAGTGACCGTCTTATAGAACGCTGCTGCTATCTGATTACACAGGTATGTTATTGTATTCCGCAGAGACTAGCAGATCCCGCAGTGACCGTCTTATAGAACGCTGCTGCTATCTGATTACACAGGTATGTTATTGTATTCCGCAGAGACTAGCAGATCCCGCAGTGACCGTCTTATAGAACGCTGCTGCTATCTGATTACACAGGTATGTTATTGTATTCAGCAGAGACTAGCAGATCCCGCAGTGACCGTCTTATAGAACGCTGCTGCTATCTGATAACACAGGTATGTTATTGTATTCCGCAGAGACTAGCAGATCCCGCAGTGACCGTCTTATAGAACGCTGCTGCTATCTGATTACACAGGTATGTTATTGTATTCCGCAGAGACTAGCAGATCCCGCAGTGACCGTCTTATAGAACGCTGCTGCTATCTGATTACACAGGTATGTTATTGTATTCCGCAGAGACTAGCAGATCCCGCAGTGACCGTCTTATAGAACGCTGCTGCTATCTGATTACACAGGTATGTTATTGTATTCCGCAGAGACTAGCAGATCCCGCAGTGACCGTCTTATAGAACGCTGCTGCTATCTGATTACACAGGTATGTTATTGTATTCCGCAGAGACTAGCAGATCCCGCAGTGACCGTCTTATAGAACGCTGCTGCTATCTGATTACACAGGTATGTTATTGTATTCTGCAGAGACTAGCAGATCCCGCAGTGACCGTCTTATAGAACGCTGCTGCTATCTGATTACACAGGTATGTTATTGTATTCAGCAGAGACTAGCAGATCCCGCAGTGACCATCTTATAGAACGCTGCTGCTATCTGATTACACAGGTATGTTATTGTATCCAGCAGAGACTAGCAGATCCCGCAGTGACGTCTTATAGAACGCTGCTGCTATCTGATTACACAGGTATGTTATTGTATTCCGCAGAGACTAGCAGATCCCGCAGTGACCGTCTTATAGAACGCTGCTGCTATCTGATTACACAGGTATGTTATTGTATTCCGCAGAGACTAGCAGATCCCCCAGTGACCGTCTTATAGAACGCTGCTGCTATCTGATTACACAGGTATGTTATTGTATTCCGCAGAGACTAGCAGATCCCGCAGTGACCGTCTTATAGAACGCTGCTGCTATCTGATTACACAGGTATGTTATTGTATTCCGCAGAGACTAGCAGATCCCGCAGTGACCGTCTTATAGAACGCTGCTGCTATCTGATTACACAGGTATGTTATTGTATTCAGCAGAGACTAGCAGATCCCGCAGTGACCGTCTTATAGAACGCTGCTGCTATCTGATTACACAGGTATGTTATTGTATTCAGCAGAGACTAGTAGATCCCGCAGTGACCGTCTTATTGAACGCTGCTGCTATCTGATTACACAGGTATGTTATTGTATTCCGCAGAGACTAGCAGATCCCGCAGTGACGTCTTATAGAACGCTGCTGCTATCTGATTACACAGGTATGTTATTGTATTCCGCAGAGACTAGCAGATCCCGCAGTGACCGTCTTATAGAACGCTGCTGCTATCTGATTACACAGGTATGTTATTGTATTCCGCAGAGACTAGCAGATCCCGCAGTGACGTCTTATAGAACGCTGCTGCTATCTGATTACACAGGTATGTTATTGTATTCAGCAGAGACTAGCAGATCCCGCAGTGACCGTCTTATAGAACGCTGCTGCTATCTGATTACACAGGTATGTTATTGTATTCAGAAGAGACTAGCAGATCCCGCAGTGACCGTCTTATAGAACGCTGCTGCTATCTGATTACACAGGTATGTTATTGTATTCAGCAGAGACTAGCAGATCCCGCAGTGACCGTCTTATAGAACGCTGCTGCTATCTGATTACACAGGTATGTTATTGTATTCCGCAGAGACTAGCAGATCCCGCAGTGACCGTCTTATAGAACGCTGCTGCTATCTGATTACACAGGTATGTTATTGTATTCCGCAGAGACTAGCAGATCCCGCAGTGACCGTCTTATAGAACGCTGCTGCTATCTGATTACACAGGTATGTTATTGTATTCAGAAGAGACTAGCAGATCCCGCAGTGACCGTCTTATAGAACGCTGCTGCTATCTGATTACACAGGTATGTTATTGTATTCAGCAGAGACTAGCAGATCCCGCAGTGACCGTCTTATAGAACGCTGCTGCTATCTGATTACACAGGTATGTTATTGTATTCCGCAGAGACTAGCAGATCCCGCAGTGACAGTCTTATAGAACGCTGCTGCTATCTGATTACACAGGTATGCTATTGTATTCCGCAGAGACTAGCAGATCCCGCAGTGACACAGAATAACTGCTGCAATACGCAGGACAGTAGCACAAGGCCACGTAAGTCCACAGTGCTGCGGGAGAAGGGACCGTGTGACCTCCTTCCCGCAGGCCTCAGGTAGGGTAGCCAGTGTGTGAGCGCCATGTAGGGCAGGTCTGGGTGGCAAAAGCTGCAGGACCTGCAGCGAAACGCGTCAGCTGCCCACCCTGATCACCGTTGCTTTGTTGCTGAACCAGTGGCCGGACCATACTGGATGCCCAGAGTTTGCTATTTGGTGGATTTTAACAGGTGTACTTAGGACCATCCCGCAAGTCAAGCTCCGCATACTGGTGAGGATTGAGAACATGCTATCAACTCCCAATTGAAGGATCATCCATGGGATATTTCTCCCTCCAGCGGCCTAAGAAGCGGTAATAACCCTTTTCGGGACTGTGCAATCAGCTCCTAAGCCTGTATATTCTGCCTAAACTGGTGTCCAGTTATCTAAAAGGAACGGACATTTCTGGTTCACTTATTCTGCCGGTGGTCACATTGACTTTTAATTGGTTATTAATCAGAGTTATTAATACATTTTTTAATCTGTTTTCATTCAATCCATCTCATTTTTTAATTTTTAGTATTAATTGAATTCAGCGCTGCTATTATTGGTTTTCTTTTTGTGTATGCTGGGTGGCATATCCCCTGGTCCGTCACCAGACCACCTCTGGCGCACGTGACATCATGACGTGACAGAACGAGGGCCGGGAGCAGGAGAATTGGTTCGTCGCGTAGTAGATATCGCTCAGGCACCCTGTAAGAAGGAAACCGGCGCTGTCAGGGCATAAACCATGGCGCCCCCTCGCCCTTGCACCCACCCTGGGCAGTGCCACAACTTGCAGCCCTGTATATACCTAGAAATCAGAGATTTTTCCCACAACGCTCCAAAGGTTCCCTGATCCCAGATCTAGGAGGAAGAGCGTGTGGGGGTTTCCATCATGCACCTGCTGGCTTCTACTACAAGACAGACACAGATTCCTCACAATTACCCGACTGACATCAAACCACCAGCGTTCTGCGTAACGCAGTGACAGGGCCGACAGGAGGCACCGACACAGGGACCTCATCCCCCAATCCGCCTCCTCCAGAGCTGTAACCATATCATAAAATACAGGAGTGCAGTTATATACGCCCCCCCATCTCCCGGTTTACATCACTCTGCAACACAGCCTGAAAGTCAGGAATAATTAGCAGTGCGGCCATATATCACTGTCACTAATTCTGCCTCTTTATTCTGGAATGTAATTATTTTCTGCTGGTCTCTCGCTGCCCCCTGCTCTGCAGCAGCCGCGGGTACAGAGACCGCTGCATAATTACTTCCATCCAGAGCCCTGCTCTATCTCACTGGCTGACGCGCTCTCTGGTGCCAGGCGCCTCCACCCGGTGCGCCACCGCTTATGTCAGCGATACTGCAGCATGGACGACCCATGATAAGGAGAAAGGGATCGCCGGTTTCACATACAGAATGTAAAGTACACCCAGTTGTGTCACCCTCACACACACACACACACACACACACACACACACACACGCCAAGCGCAAACAGGTCACCACAAAACTGTTCTGCGCCCAGAGGGTTACTGTAGGTCTGAACGCCCATAGAGGTCATTACTGGCACAGCGGCTGCGTTACACCTCCGGTTGTCTGGCATACAGTATGTATCAGAGCTTGGAGAGAGGTAAAAGTACCAGCCAATCAGCTCCTGTCATGTTACAGGCTGTGTTTGAAAGATGACAGTTAAGAGCTGATTGGCTGATACTTTATCTCTCTCCAAGCTTTTCTACATCTTCCCCATAACCAGTGAGATATCTACCAGCCTGAGCGTGCCGGTCACAGGGCGCGCTCACTTATCTGTCACGCCAAACGCCACAGCATCCGCTACTTACTAATTATAGCTCATGTGGTGTAATAACGGCCTGGCCGCCTGTCACCCACTTCCCTGCTGAATAATACACTGTATGACAGGGTCACTTTAAAGGGGGCGTCCTTAATTAGACCTTCGCCCTATGTAAGCCCTGCGCACACTCCTGGCAGCCACGCTGGTGGATGGACGATAGCGCAACAGAGCACCAGGGGCGCCACATAATTGCCGTGTGTACTGGGAGGATTACATTAATAAGGGGTGTCCATCATACCGTACAGCCGCGGCAGCCTGATCACTACATCAATCCCCCATTTATACCCCAAATCTGTGCGCCAATCCCGCCCACTGCCCTTACATCCGCAGCCACCATCATACGTGCCAGGACGTATACCAGAGATGCCCATTCCCACGGCCAGGGACGCCCAGTCCACCGCCCAGAGAAGCCCAAGTCCACCGCCCAGAGACACACAGTCCACCGCCCAGAGACGCCCAGTCCACCGCCCAGAGACGCCCAGTCCACCGCCCAGGGACGCCCAGTCCACCGCCCAGGGACGCCCAGTCCACCGCCCAGGGACGCCCAGTCCACCGCCCAGAGACGCCCAGACCACCGCCCAGAGACGTCCAGTCCACCGCCCAGAGACGTCCAGTCCACCGCCCAGAGACGTCCAGTCCACCGCCCAGGGACGTCCAGTCCACCGCCCAGGGACGTCCAGTCCACCGCCCAGAGACGCCCAGACCACCGCCCAGAGACGTCCAGTCCACCGCCCAGAGACGTCCAGTCCACCGCCCAGGGACGCCCAGTCCACCGCCCAGGGACGCCCAGTCCACCGCCCACAGACGCCCAGTCCACCGCCCACAGACGCCCAGTCCACCGCCCACAGACGCCCAGTCCACCGCCCACAGACGCCCAGTCCACCGCCCACGCCCAGTCCACCGCCCACGGACGCCCAGTCCACCGCCCACGGACGCCCAGTCCACCGCCCACAGACGCCCAGTCCACCGCCCACGGACGCCCAGTCCACCGCCCACGGACGCCCAGTCCACCGCCCAGTCCACCGCCCACAGACGCCCAGTCCACCGCCCAGGGACGCCCAGTCCACCGCCCAGTCCACCGCCCAGAGACGCCCAGTCCACCGCCCAGAGACGCCCAGTTAACCGCCCAGAGACGCCCAGTCCACCGCCCAGTCCACCGCCAAGAGACGCCCAGTCCACCGCCCAGAGACGCCCAGTCCACCGCCCAGTCCACCGCCCACAGACGCCCAGTCCACCGCCCACAGACGCCCAGTCCACCACCCAGGGATGCCCAGTCCACCGCCCAGGGACGCCCAGTCCACCGCCCAGGGACGCCCAGTCCACCGCCCAGAGACGCCCAGTCCACCGCCCAGAGACGCCCAGTCCACCGCCCACGGACGCCCAGTCCACCGCCCAGAGACGCCCAGTCCACCGCCCAGAGACGCCCAGTCCACCGCCAAGAGACGCCCAGTCCACCGCCCAGGGACGCCCAGTCCACCGCCCAGGGACGCCCAGTCCACCGCCCAGGGATGGCCCGACCACGGAAAGTCCACATAGCAATCTCCGTCCACGTGCGGATGCCTGATCCGGTGCATGTGCAGAATCCACAAGATCCATTGCCCCATGCCTCCTCAGGAGCTGTGCCCCATGCCTCCTCAGGAGCTGTGCCCCATGCCTCCTCAGGACTGTGCCCCATTTCCTAGGGATGGCATCATGGCCCAGTAATGCTGTACTATCCTAACCCTCAGTGGTCGACAGTCAATAGGTCTACCACTATTGGTCGACACGGACAGGTCAACATTGTAAAAAGGGTGACACGGCAATGGTCAACACAGGAAAAGATCAACATGAGGTTTTTTTAAACAAAAAATGTTCAACTTTTTTATACTTTACCATCCAGGTGGACTACGATTAAGGCGAGCGAAGTGACCCCTGCAGGGGACGCGGCGCACTAACCGGGGATCCCGACACAAAGACACTCATCTCCACCTTTTCCGTGTTACCATGTACCAGCAAGTGATTATTCAGCTGCCCCCATATGTAATATGTTCCTTACCTATACCATGGAGCTGTACAGAGAGGATGTCACTCACACCAGTCCCTGCACCAGCAGAGCTTACACTCTATATTCCCCATCACATGTACACAAATATACCGCAGCGCTGTACAGAGAGGATGTCACTCACACCAGTCCCTGCACCAGCAGAGCTTACACTCTATATTCCCCATCACATGGACACACACATATACCGCAGCGCTGTACAGAGAGTATGTCAGTCACACCAGTCCCTGCACCAGCAGAGCTTACACTCTATATTCCCCATCACATGGACACACACATATACCGCAGCGCTGTACAGAGAGGATGTCACTCACACCAGTCCCTGCACCAGCAGAGCTTACACTCTATATTCCCCATCACATGGACACACACATATACCGCAGCGCTGTACAGAGAGGATGTCACTCACACCAGTCCCTGCACCAGCAGAGCTTACACTCTATATTCCCCATCACATGTACACACACATATACCGCAGCGCTGTACAGAGAGGATGTCACTCACACCAGTCCCTGCACCAGCAGAGCTTACACTCTAGATTCCCCATCACATGGACACACATATACCGCAGCGCTGTACAGAGAGTATGTCATTCACACCAGTCCCTGCACCAGCAGAGCTTACACTCTATATTCCCCATCACATATACACACACATATACCGCAGCGCTGTACAGAGAGTATGTCAGTCACACCAGTCCCTGCACCAGCAGAGCTTACACTCTATATTCCCCATCACATGGACACACACATATACCGCAGCGCTGTACAGAGAGGATGTCACTCACACCAGTCCCTGCACCAGCAGAGCTTACACTCTATATTCCCCATCACATGAACACACACATATACCGCAGCGCTGTACAGAGAGGATGTCACTCACACCAGTCCCTGCACCAGCAGAGCTTACACTCTATATTCCCCATCACATGTACACACACATATACCGCAGCGCTGTACAGAGAGGATGTCACTCACACCAGTCCCTGCACCAGCAGAGCTTACACTCTATATTCCCCATCACATGTACACACACATATACCGCAGCGCTGTACAGAGAGGATGTCACTCACACCAGTCCCTGCACCAGCAGAGCTTACACTCTATATTCCCCATCACATGGACACACACATATACCGCAGCGCTGTACAGAGAGGATGTCAGTCACACCAGTATCTGCACCAGCAGAGCTTACACTCTATATTCCCCATCACATGGACACACACATATACCGCAGTGCTGTACAGAGAGGATGTCACTCACACCAGTCCCTGCACCAGCAGAGCTTACACTCTATATTCCCCATCACATGGACACACACATATACCGCAGTGCTGTACAGAGAGGATGTCACTCACACCAGTCCCTACACCAGCAGAGCTTACACTCTATATTCCCCATCACATGTACACACATATATACCGCAGCGCTGTACAGAGAGGATGTCACTCACACCAGTCCCTGCACCAGCAGAGCTTACACTCTATATTACCCATCACATGGACACACACATATACCGCAGTGCTGTACAGAGAGGATATCACTCACACCAGTCCCTGCACCAGCAGAGCTTACACTCTATATTCCCCATCACATGGACACACACACATATACCGCAGCGCTGTACAGAGAGGATGTCAGTCACACCAGTATCTGCACCAGCAGAGCTTACACTCTATATTCCCCATCACATGGACACACACATATACCGCAGCGCTGTACAGAGAGGATGTCACTCACACCAGTCCCCGCACCAGCAGAGCTTACACTCTATATTCCCCATCACATGGACACACATATACCGCAGCGCTGTACAGAGAGGATGTCAGTCACACCAGTCCCTGCACCAGCAGAGCTTACACTCTATATTCCCCATCACATGTACACACACATATACCACAGCGCTGTACAGAGAGGATGTCAGTCACACCAGTATCTGCACCAGCAGAGCTTACACTCTATATTACCCATCACATGGACACACACACATATACCGCAGCGCTGTACAGAGAGGATGTCAGTCACACCAGTCCCTGCACCAGCAGAGCTTACACTCTATATACCCATCACATGGACACACACATATACTGCAGCGCTGTACAGAGAGGATGTCACTCACACCAGTCCCTGCACCAGCAGAGCTTACACTCTATATTCCCCATCACATGTACACACATATATACCGCAGCGCTGTACAGAGAGGATGTCACTCACACCAGTCCCTGTACCAGCAGAGCTTACACTCTATATTCCCCATCACATGGACACACACATATACCGCAGCGCTGTACAGAGAGTATGTCAGTCACACCAGTCCCTGCACCAGCAGAGCTTACACTCTATATTCCCCATCACATGGACACACACATATACCGCAGCGCTGTACAGAGAGGATGTCACTCACACCAGTCCCTGCACCAGCAGAGCTTACACTCTATATTCCCCATCACATAGACACACACATATACCGCAGCGCTGTACAGAGAGGATGTCACTCACACCAGTCCCTGCACCAGCAGAGCTTACACTCTATATTCCCCATCACATGTACACACACATATACCGCAGTGCTGTACAGAGAGGATGTCACTCACACCAGTCCCTGCACCAGCAGAGCTTACACTCTATATTCCCATCACATGTACACACACATATACCACAGCGCTGTACAGAGAGTATGTCAGTCACACCAGTCCCTGCACCAGCAGAGCTTACACTCTATATTCCCCATCACATGGACACACACATATACCGCAGCGCTGTACAGAGAGTATGTCAGTCACACCAGTCCCTGCACCAGCAGAGCTTACACTCTATATTCCTCATCACATGTACACACACATATACCGCAGTGCTGTACAGAGAGGATGTCACTCACACCAGTCCCTGCACCAGCAGAGCTTACACTCTATATTCCCCATCACATGGACACACACATATACCACAGCGCTGTACAGAGAGGATGTCAGTCACACCAGTCCCTGCACCAGCAGAGCTCACACTCTATATTCCCCATCACATGTACACACACATATACCGCAGCGCTGTACAGAGAGGATGTCACTCACACCAGTCCCTGCACCAGCAGAGCTTACACTCTATATACCCATCACATGTACACACATATATACCGCAGCGCTGTACAGAGAGGGTGTCAGTCACACCAGTCCCTGCACCAGCAGAGCTTACACTCTATATTCCCCATCACATAGACACACACATATACCGCAGCGCTGTACAGAGAGGATGTCACTCACACCAGTCCCTGCACCAGCAGAGCTTACACTCTATATACCCATCACATGTACACACATATATACCGCAGCGCTGTACAGAGAGGATGTCACTCACACCAGTCCCTGAACCAGCAGAGCTTACATTCTATATTCCCCATCAGATGTACACACACATATACCACAGCGCTGTACAGAGAGGATGTCACTCACACCAGTCCCTGCACCAGCAGAGCTTACACTCTATATTCCCCATCACAAGTACACACACATATACCGCAGCGCTGTACAGAGAGGGTGTCAGTCACACCAGTCCCTGCACCAGCAGAGCTTACACTCTATATTCCCCATCACATGGACACACACATATACCGCAGCGCTGTACAGAGAGGGTGTCAGTCACACCAGTCCCTGCACCAGCAGAGCTTACACTCTATATTCCCCATCACATGTACACACACATATACCGCAGCGCTGTACAGAGAGGATGTCACTCACACCAGTCCCTGCACCAGCAGAGCTTACACTCTATATTCCCCATCACATGTACACACACATATACCGCAGCGCTGTACAGAGAGGATGTCAGTCACACCAGTATCTGCACCAGCAGAGCTTACACTCTATATTCCCCATCACATAGACACACACATATACCGCAGCGCTGTACAGAGAGGATGTCACTCACACCAGTCCCTGCACCAGCAGAGCTTACACTCTATATTCTCCATCACATGGACACACACATATACCGCAGTGCTGTACAGAGAGTATGTCACTCACACCAGTCCCTGCACCAGCAGAGCTTACACTCTATATTCCCCATCACATGTACACACACATATACCGCAGCGCTGTACAGAGAGGATGTCACTCACACCAGTCCCTGCACCAGCAGAGCTTACACTCTATATTCCCCATCACATAGACACATACATATACCGCAGCGCTGTACATAGAGGATGTCACTCACACCAGTCCCTGCACCAGCAGAGCTTACACTCTATATTCCCCATCACATAGACACATACATATACCGCAGCGCTGTACAGAGAGGATGTCACTCACACCAGTCCCTGCACCAGCAGAGCTTACACTCTATATTCCCCATCACATGGACACACACATATACCGCAGCACTGTACAGAGAGGATGTCACTCACACCATTCCCTGCACCAGCAGAGCTTACACTCTATATTCCCCATCACATGGACACACACATATACCGCAGCACTGTACAGAGAGGATGTCACTCACACCATTCCCTGCACCAGCAGAGCTTACACTCTATATTCCTCATCACATGGACACACACATATACCGCAGTGCTGTACAGAGAGGATGTCAGTCACACCAGTCCCCGCACCAGCAGAGCTTACACTCTATATTCCCCATCACATAGACACACACATATACCGCAGCGCTGTACAGAGAGGATGTCACTCACACCAGTCCCTACACCAGCAGAGCTTACACTCTATATTCCCCATCACATGTACACACACATATACCGCAGCGCTGTACAGAGAGGATGTCACTCACACCAGTCCCTGCACCAGCAGAGCTTACACTCTATATTCTCCATCACATGGACACACACATATACCGCAGCGCTGTACAGAGAGGATGTCACTCACACCAGTCCCTGCACCAGCAGAGCTTACACTCTATATTCCCCATCACATGGACACACACATATACCGCAGCGCTGTACAGAGAGGATGTCACTCACACTAGTCCCCGCACCAGCAGAGCTTACACTCTATATTCCCCATCACATGTACACACACATATACCGCAGCGCTGTACAGAGAGGATGTCACTCACACCAGTCCCTGCACCAGCAGAGCTTACACTCTATATTCCTCATCACATGTACACACACATATAGCGCAGCGCTGTACAGAGAGGACGTCAGTCACACCAGTCCCTGCACCAGCAGAGCTCACACTCTATATTCCCCATCACATATACACACACATATACCGCAGCGCTGTACAGAGAGGATGTCACTCACACCAGTCCCTGCACCAGCAGAGCTTACACTCTATATTCCCCATCACATGGGGACACACATATACCGCAGCGCTGTACAGAGAGGATGTCAGTCACACCAGTCCCTGCACCAGCAGAGCTTACACTCTATATTCCCCATCACATAGACACATACATATACCGCAGCACTGTACAGAGAGGATGTCAGTCACACCAGTCCCCGCACCAGCAGAGCTTACACTCTATATTCCCCATCACATGGACACATACATATACCGCAGCGCTGTACAGAGAGGATGTCACTCACACCAGTCCCTGCACCAGCAGAGCTTACACTCTATATTCCCCATCACATGGACACACACATATACCACAGCGCTGTACAGAGAGGATGTCAGTCACACCAGTCCCTGCACCAGCAGAGCTTACACTCTTTATTCCTCATCACATGTACACACACATATACTGCAGCGCTGTACAGAGAGGATGTCACTCACACCAGTCCCTGCACCAGCAGAGCTTACACTCTATATTCCCCATCACATGTACACACACATATACCGCAGCGCTGTACAGAGAGGATGTCACTCACACCAGTCCCTGCACCAGCAGAGCTTACACTCTATATTCCCCATCACATGGACACATATACCGCAGCGCTGTACAAAGAGGATGTCAGTCACACCAGTCCCTGCACCAGCAGAGCTTACACTCTATATTCCTCATCACATGTACACACACATATACCGCAGTGCTGTACAGAGAGGATGTCACTCACACCAGTCCCTGCACCAGCAGAGCTTACACTCTATATTCCCCATCACATGGACACACACATATACCGCAGCGCTGTACAGAGAGAATGTCAGTCACACCAGTCCCTGCACCAGCAGAGCTTACACTCTATATTCCCCATCACATGGACACACATATATACCGCAGCGCTGTACAGAGGATGTCAGTCACACCAGTCCCTGCACCAGCAGAGCTTACACTCTATATTCCCCATCACATGGACACATATACCGCAGCGCTGTACAAAGAGGATGTCAGTCACACCAGTCCCTGCACCAGCAGAGCTTACACTCTATATTCCTCATCACATGTACACACACATATACCGCAGTGCTGTACAGAGAGGATGTCACTCACACCAGTCCCTGCACCAGCAGAGCTTACACTCTATATTCCCCATCACATGGACACACACATATACCGCAGCGCTGTACAGAGAGAATGTCAGTCACACCAGTCCCTGCACCAGCAGAGCTTACACTCTATATTCCCCATCACATGGACACACATATATACCGCAGCGCTGTACAGAGGGTGTCACTCACACCAGTCCCTGCACCAGCAGAGCTTACACTCTATATTCCCCATCACATGTACCCACACATATACCGCAGCGCTGTACAGAGAGGATGTCACTCACACCAGTCCCTGCACCAGCAGAGCTTACACTCTATATTCCCCATCACATGTACCCACACATATACCGCAGCGCTGTACAGAGAGGATGTCACTCACACCAGTCCCTGCACCAGCAGAGCTTACACTCTATATTCCCCATCACATGGACACACACATATACCGCAGCGCTGTACAGAGAGGATGTCACTCACACCAGTCCCTGCACCAGCAGAGCTTACACTCTATATTCCCCATCACATGGACACACACATATACCGCAGCGCTGTACAGAGAGGATGTCACTCACACTAGTCCCCGCACCAGCAGAGCTTACACTCTATATTCCCCATCACATGTACACACACATATACCGCAGCGCTGTACAGAGAGGATGTCACTCACACCAGTCCCTGCACCAGCAGAGCTTACACTCTATATTCCTCATCACATGTACACACACATATAGCGCAGCGCTGTACAGAGAGGATGTCAGTCACACCAGTCCCTGCACCAGCAGAGCTCACACTCTATATTCCCCATCACATATACACACACATATACCGCAGCGCTGTACAGAGAGGATGTCACTCACACCAGTCCCTGCACCAGCAGAGCTTACACTCTATATTCCCCATCACATGGGGACACACATATACCGCAGCGCTGTACAGAGAGGATGTCAGTCACACCAGTCCCTGCACCAGCAGAGCTTACACTCTATATTCCCCATCACATAGACACATACATATACCGCAGCACTGTACAGAGAGGATGTCAGTCACACCAGTCCCCGCACCAGCAGAGCTTACACTCTATATTCCCCATCACATGGACACATACATATACCGCAGCGCTGTACAGAGAGGATGTCACTCACACCAGTCCCTGCACCAGCAGAGCTTACACTCTATATTCCCCATCACATGGACACACACATATACCACAGCGCTGTACAGAGAGGATGTCAGTCACACCAGTCCCTGCACCAGCAGAGCTTACACTCTTTATTCCTCATCACATGTACACACACATATACTGCAGCGCTGTACAGAGAGGATGTCACTCACACCAGTCCCTGCACCAGCAGAGCTTACACTCTATATTCCCCATCACATGTACACACACATATACCGCAGCGCTGTACAGAGAGGATGTCACTCACACCAGTCCCTGCACCAGCAGAGCTTACACTCTATATTCCCCATCACATGGACACATATACCGCAGCGCTGTACAAAGAGGATGTCAGTCACACCAGTCCCTGCACCAGCAGAGCTTACACTCTATATTCCTCATCACATGTACACACACATATACCGCAGTGCTGTACAGAGAGGATGTCACTCACACCAGTCCCTGCACCAGCAGAGCTTACACTCTATATTCCCCATCACATGGACACACACATATACCGCAGCGCTGTACAGAGAGAATGTCAGTCACACCAGTCCCTGCACCAGCAGAGCTTACACTCTATATTCCCCATCACATGGACACACATATATACCGCAGCGCTGTACAGAGGATGTCAGTCACACCAGTCCCTGCACCAGCAGAGCTTACACTCTATATTCCCCATCACATGGACACATATACCGCAGCGCTGTACAAAGAGGATGTCAGTCACACCAGTCCCTGCACCAGCAGAGCTTACACTCTATATTCCTCATCACATGTACACACACATATACCGCAGTGCTGTACAGAGAGGATGTCACTCACACCAGTCCCTGCACCAGCAGAGCTTACACTCTATATTCCCCATCACATGGACACACACATATACCGCAGCGCTGTACAGAGAGAATGTCAGTCACACCAGTCCCTGCACCAGCAGAGCTTACACTCTATATTCCCCATCACATGGACACACATATATACCGCAGCGCTGTACAGAGGGTGTCACTCACACCAGTCCCTGCACCAGCAGAGCTTACACTCTATATTCCCCATCACATGTACCCACACATATACCGCAGCGCTGTACAGAGAGGATGTCACTCACACCAGTCCCTGCACCAGCAGAGCTTACACTCTATATTCCCCATCACATGGACACATATACCGCAGCGCTGTACAGAGAGGATGTCACTCACACCAGTCCCTGCACCAGCAGAGCTTACACTCTATATTCCCCATCACATGGACACACACATATACCACAGCGCTGTACAGAGAGGATGTCAGTCACACCAGTCCCTGCACCAGCAGAGCTTACACTCTTTATTCCTCATCACATGTACACACACATATACTGCAGCGCTGTACAGAGAGGATGTCAGTCACACCAGTCCCTGCACCAGCAGAGCTTACACTCTATATTCCCCATCACATGGACACACACATATACCACAGCGCTGTACAGAGAGGATGTCACTCACACCAGTCCCTGCACCAGCAGAGCTTACACTCTATATTCCTCATCACATGTACACACACATATACCGCAGTGCTGTACAGAGAGGATGTCACTCACACCAGTCCCTGCACCAGCAGAGCATACACTCTATATTCCCCATCACATAGACACATACATATACCGCAGCGCTGTACATAGAGGATGTCACTCACACCACTCCCTGCACCAGCAGAGCTTACACTCTATATTCCTCATCACATGTACACACACATATACCACAGCGCTGTACAGAGAGGATGTCACTCACACCAGTCCCTGCACCAGCAGAGCTCACACTCTATATTCCCCATCACATATACACACACATATACCGCAGCGCTGTACAGAGAGGATGTCACTCACACCAGTCCCTGCACCAGCAGAGCTTACACTCTATATTCCCCATCACATGGACACACATATATACCGCAGCGCTGTACAGAGAGGATGTCACTCACACCAGTCACTGCACCAGCAGAGCTTACACTCTATATTCCCCATCACATGGACACACACATATACCGCAGCGCTGTACAGAGAGGATGTCAGTCACACCAGTCCCCGCACCAGCAGAGCTTACACTCTATATTCCCCATCACATGGACACACACATATACCGCAGCACTGTACAGAGACTATGTCAGTCACACCAGTCCCTGCACCAGCAGAGCTTACACTCTATATTCCCCATCACATGGACACACACATATACCGCAGCGCTGTACAGAGAGGATGTCAGTCACACCAGTCCCTGCACCAGCAGAGCTTACACTCTATATTCCCCATCACATGGACACACACATATACCGCAGCACTGTACAGAGACTATGTCAGTCACAGCAGTCCCTGCACCAGCAGAGCTTACACTCTATATTCCCCATCACATGGACACACACATATACCGCAGCGCTGTACAGAGAGGATGTCAGTCACACCAGTCCCTGCACCAGCAGAGCTTACACTCTATATTCCCCATCACATGGACACACACACATATATACCGCAGCGCTGTACATAGAGGATGTCACTCACACCAGTCTCTGCACCAGCAGAGCTTACACTCTATATTCCCCATCACTGTTATGATTCCCGTACTCCAGACCAGAGGAGATCTTTATGGCAGAGGTCTGAGTACTGGAAGGATATGCTGGTACGGGAGCAGGAAAGCCTAGTAACCCCTGGCGCCCTAACTCCGTTGTCTCGCCCGTGTTATCAGAAATCCCCTGCGAGACTATGGTTGCTTGAGCCCATGGCAGCCGCGTTCGAAGGGCGGATTATGTCTGCCCAACCCCGATGCCCCCTCAGGTCTTAATGGGAGACAAAGGGAAATCCGAGACAGGGTGATAACAAGGGGCCCTCTGACTAAGCAACCAGGCCAGGGGTTACAAGCTATCTAACTTAAACCAAAAGTATGTGCGGACAAACCGCCAGGGAAAAGGACAACCAAAGATCCACTGATCCGTTACTCCTATCCAGCACCGCTGGATACCAGAGTGGATTTGTGGGAGCCGAATCCTCCGCAAAAGCTCCAGAACACAATAAACTAAATAATAAATAGTAAGCGGTCAAGCCGCAACACACGGCTACGCCGCGACTCACGAACACCACAGGATGTTAAAGGTGCTCGGTCGGACTCCAGGAATAGATGACAAATTCCGAGTACTGGATCACTGAGGACAGGAACAACCGGGTTGAGCTGGACTGGAAACTCTCTGTAACTGACACAGCAAACAGGAAGCTATCACCGGCGTCTGTGAGAAGTCCTGAGAGTGCTTAAATTTGGGAGCCCTCCAATCATGATCCAGACAGGGTAATCACATAATGATGCCGTGCAGCTGCATGCTGCACGGCCAGAATACACAAGCACTGATTAATTAAGACCCAGCAACGGGGAACGCGGTCTGACCGTGGCGTCCCCGTTGCTAGGGTCTGAGCGGCTCCGTGCGCCCGGCGTCTAGCGTTGCTAGGGAGCCGGCGGCTGTCTGCCTGCGGCGTCCCTAGTTGCTAGGCGCCGGGCCGCACTGACGGGCGGACCCTCGGCGCCTAACAGTACCCCCCCCCCTTGAGGAGGGGTCAAGGAACCCCTAAGGCCAGGTTTCTGAGGAAATTCTCGAAAAAATGCCCTTTTGAGCCTCGGGGCATGGAGATCCTCATCCAGGACCCAAGACCTTTCTTCTGGACCATAACCTCTCCAATGTACCAAAAAATAAAGCCGACCCCGGGACAACTTGGAATCGAGAACCTTCTCCACTAAGAACTCCTGCTGACCCTGTACATCTATTGGTGATTTCCCCTGAGAGATCTTGCGAGGAAATCTACTGGACGAAACATATGGTTTTAACAAGGAGCAATGGAAGGTATTTCCGATCCGTAAAGTTTTTGGTAAACGTAACCGGAAAGCCACTGGATTGACTTTTTTGATAATATGAAATGGTCCAATAAATTTAGGACCCAATCTGGCTGAGGTTTGTCGAAGTTTAATGTTGCGAGACGACAACCATACCCTATCTCCAACTTTAAAAGTGCACGGCCGCCGGAGCCTGTCAGAAAAATTTTTCTCCCGAAATGCCGCTTTTCTGAGAGCCAGGTGCACTTTTCTCCAAATGAGTTTGAGATGAGAGGTCAAGGTCAGTGAGGAGACAGAAGAATGTTGAAAAAAGGAATTAGCTCTGGGGTGAAAATCAAAAACTGTAAAAAATGGAGATACATTGGTGGAGGAATGACAGGCATTGTTGTAAGCAAACTCTGCAAACGGAAGAAACTCAGACCAGTCATTTTGGAGTTTGGCCGAGTACAAACGCAAATATTGTTTTAATGATTGATTAACTCGCTCAGTCTGCCCGTTGGATTGGGGATGGTAGCCAGACGTTAAAGATAATTTCATCTTTAATGAGGCACAAAAAGACTTCCAAAATTGTGCAATGAATTGTGGACCCCGATCAGAAACAATATCAGTGGGTAACCCATGGAGTCTGAAAACATGGCGGAGGAACAAGACTGCCAATCCCTGGGCAGATGGCAATCGGGGAAGAGCAATGAAATGGGCCATTTTGCTAAAACGGTCCACTACCACCCATATGACTCGGCATCCGGCTGACAGAGGGAGGTCCACCACAAAATCCATGGAAATATGAGACCATGGCCTAAGAGGAACATTCAAGGGCATAAGTTGACCGATAGGCAAGGAACGGGGAACCTTATGCTGTGCACAGACCTGACAAGAAAAAACAAACTCCTTAATGTCTTTGGAAAGACCAGGCCACCATACCGAGCGGGAAACTAATTCAAAAGTTTTAGCGATCCCCGGATGCCCGGCAACCTTGCTATCATGAAACTCCGTCAAAACCGTTGCTCTCAAAAACTCGGGGACAAAAAGACGACCAGCAGGAGTATTTCCAGGAGCTTGATGTTGAAGCTGCTTTAACTGGGTAAATAAATCTTGTGTGAGACCTGCCCGAATGACTGAAGACGGAAGTATGGGAGTAACAGGACTGTTGTCTTGAACTGGAAGAAAACTGCGTGACAGGGCATCTGCCTTGGTATTCTTGGAACCTGGCCTGAAGGTGATAATGAACTTGAAACGAGTAAAAAATAAAGCCCAACGAGCTTGCCGGGCATTCAGCCGTTTAGCTGATTCAATGTATTGAAGATTTTTGTGATCAGTCAAAACTGAAATGGTATGAGTGGCTCCTTCAAGCCAATGCCTCCACTCCTCAAAAGCACATTTAATAGCCAGTAATTCCCGGTTACCAACATCGTAGTTGGATTCAGCAGATGAGAATTTCCTGGACATGAAGGCACAAGGATGTAATTCCAGGGAATCCGGATCCTTCTGAGATAGGATAGCCCCTACTCCAACCTCCGAGGCATCAACCTCAACAATGAAAGGCAATTCTGGGTTGGGATGTCTGAGGACCGGGGCTGAGACAAAGGCTTGTTTCAAGGCCTGAAAAGATAACTCCGCTTCACGTGACCAGTTGGTAGGATCTGCTCCCTTTTTAGTCAGTGCCACAATGGGAGCAACTAGGTCAGAGAAAGAGTGAATAAATCTTCTATAGTAATTCGCAAACCCTAAAAAGCGCTGAATTGCTTTTAAATTGGTGGGTTGCACCCAACTAAGGATGGCTTGGAGCTTCTTTGGTTCCATACAGAATCCCCGAGGGGAAATAATGTACCCTAAAAAGGATACCTCCGTGACATGAAATTCACACTTCTCCAGCTTGGCATATAGGTGATTTTCACGTAATTTTTTTAGAACCTGACGCACCTGGGTAACATGTTGTTCAATAGAGTCAGAATATATCAAAATATCGTCTAAGTAGACTACAACGAATCTTCCAAGAAATTCACGGAGCACATCGTTAATGAGATCCTGGAAAACTGCCGGAGCGTTGGACAGGCCAAATGGCATAACCAGATACTCATAGTGGCCTGATTGAGTACTGAATGCCGTTTTCCACTCATCCCCTGACTTGATTCTGATGAGGTTATATGCTCCTCTCAGGTCAATCTTAGAAAAAAATCACAGCCGAACGTAGCTGATCAAAGAGGACAGAAATCAGCGGCAAAGGGTAAGTATTCTTTACTGAGATTTTATTCAAGGCTCTAAAGTCAATGCAAGGTCTGAGTGATCCATCCTTCTTCTCCACGAAGAAGAAGCCTGCACTTAAAGGGGATTTAGATGGCCTGATAAATCCTTTCCCTAGGCTTTCTTTAACATACTCATTCATGGCCACAGTTTCAGGTCCGGACAATGCATATAACCTTCCCTTAGGCAAAGTGGCACCAGGAATTAACTTGATAGCACAATCATAAGGCCTATGGGGAGGCAGAATATCCGCATTGCCCTTGGAAAATACATCAACAAAATCCTGGTATTCCACAGGAATGGGTGCGGGAATGACAGCAGCTATTCTGATGGGAAGCGTAATACATTCCTTATTACAGATGGTACCCCATTGTAAGATCTCCCTCGACTGCCAATCAATGATGGGATTATGAAAGGCCAGCCAAGGGTGACCCAGAACCACAGGAACTGCTGGGCAATGGGTAAGGAAAAACTCAATCTTTTCAGAATGCAGAGCTCCTACCGAAAGTAGAACAGGAGGTGTACGGAGAGAAATAACCCCATTGGACAAGGGACTCCCATCTAAACCATGCATGGTGATACACCTACCCAAGGCTAACTGAGGAATACCTAAGGCCTTAGCCCATGTTAAATCCATAAAGTTCCCTGCAGCTCCACTGTCCACAAAAGCCGAGATCGAGGAACAGAGGCTGCCAAAGGAAACTTTAGCTGGAACCAACAGTGAATTATTTGAGGAGATAAGCTGCAGACCAAAGTGAACCCCCTCACAACTCACTTGGTCGAGGCGTTTCCCGACTTGTTCGGACAACTACGGGCAAAATGTCCCTTACCCCCACAGTATAAACAAAGACCAGAATTTTGCCTTCTGGTTCTTTCTTCAGGAGACAGTTTGGAGAGGCCTATCTGCATGGGCTCCTCTATGTCCACAGGAATGGAAAAAACACAAGGAGAAGACCCGACAGATGCTCCTTTTTCAGCCCTCCGCTCTCTGAGACGACGATCAATCTTAATAGAGAGCTCCATGAGTTTATCGAGAGTCTCAGGAGCGGGATACTGAAGGAGACTGTCTTTTATAGACTCGGATAAGCCGAGGCGAAACTGACAGCGCAGGGCTGGATCATTCCATCCACAGTCGTTCGACCAACGGCGAAACTCCGTACAATAAATCTCTGCGGGATTCCTACCCTGTCTGAGAGCACGCAACTGACTCTCGGCGGATGCCTCTCTATCAGGGTCGTCATACAATAGCCCTAAAGACCCCAGAAAGGCGTCTACAGACAATAAAGCCGGATCGTCTGTCTTTAAGCCAAAAGCCCAGGTCTGAGGATCCCCCTGTAGCAAAGAAATAATAATTCCTACCCGCTGAGATTCCGTACCTGAGGAGACTGGTCTTAAACGAAAATACAGTTTACAAGACTCTTTAAAATTAAAAAACTGCTTTCTATCCCCAGAAAAACGGTCAGGCAGATGCATTTTTGGTTCAGGAATGACCCTCGGGGAAGTCCGTAACAGATCTTCCTGTGACCTCACCCGAAGGGACAGATCTTGAACCATCTGAGTAAGCTCTTGAATCTGCCTAACTAAAAGCTGGCCAGGATTTGGCCCAACACCGGAGGGATTCATGAGGCTGACAAATCTCCCAACAGAATAAGGGAAAAAAAATTAACTCCTGTTTAATTTTTAAATTTTAGTTGGGCCGGTGATAATGTTATGATTCCCGTACTCCAGACCAGAGGAGATCTTTATGGCAGAGGTCTGAGTACTGGAAGGATATGCTGGTACGGGAGCAGGAAAGCCTAGTAACCCCTGGCGCCCTAACTCCGTTGTCTCGCCCGTGTTATCAGAAATCCCCTGCGAGACTATGGTTGCTTGAGCCCATGGCAGCCGCGTTCGAAGGGCGGATTATGTCTGCCCAACCCCGATGCCCCCTCAGGTCTTAATGGGAGACAAAGGGAAATCCGAGACAGGGTGATAACAAGGGGCCCTCTGACTAAGCAACCAGGCCAGGGGTTACAAGCTATCTAACTTAAACCAAAAGTATGTGCGGACAAACCGCCAGGGAAAAGGACAACCAAAGATCCACTGATCCGTTACTCCTATCCAGCACCGCTGGATACCAGAGTGGATTTGTGGGAGCCGAATCCTCCGCAAAAGCTCCAGAACACAATAAACTAAATAATAAATAGTAAGCGGTCAAGCCGCAACACACGGCTACGCCGCGACTCACGAACACCACAGGATGTTAAAGGTGCTCGGTCGGACTCCAGGAATAGATGACAAATTCCGAGTACTGGATCACTGAGGACAGGAACAACCGGGTTGAGCAGGACTGGAAACTCTCTGTAACTGACACAGCAAACAGGAAGCTATCACCGGCGTCTGTGAGAAGTCCTGAGAGTGCTTAAATTTGGGAGCCCTCCAATCATGATCCAGACAGGGTAATCACATAATGATGCCGTGCAGCTGCATGCTGCACGGCCAGAATACACAAGCACTGATTAATTAAGACCCAGCAACGGGGAACGCGGTCTGACCGTGGCGTCCCCGTTGCTAGGGTCTGAGCGGCGCCGTGCGCCCGGCGTCTAGCGTTGCTAGGGAGCCGGCGGCTGTCTGCCTGCGGCGTCCCTAGTTGCTAGGCGCCGGGCCGCACTGACGGGCGGACCCTCGGCGCCTAACAATCACATGGACACACACATATACCGCAGCGCTGTACAGAGAGGATGTCAGTCACACCAGTCCCTGCACCAGCAGAGCTTACACTCTATATTCCCCATCACATGGACACACATATATACCGCAGCGCTGTACAGAGGGTGTCACTCACACCAGTCACTGCACCAGCAGAGCTTACACTCTATATTCCCCATCACATGGACACACACATATACCGCAGCGCTGTACAGAGAGGATGTCAGTCACACCAGTCCCTGCACCAGCAGAGCTTACACTCTATATTCCCCATCACATGGACACACACATATACCGCAGCACTGTACAGAGAGGGTGTCAGTCACACTAGTCACTGCACCAGCAGAGCTTACACTCTATATTCCCCATCACATAGACACACACATATACCGCAGCGCTGTACAGAGAGGATGTCACTCACACCAGTCCCTGCACCAGCAGAGCTTACACTCTATATTCTCCATCACATGGACACACACATATACCGCAGCGCTGTACAGAGAGGATGTCACTCACACCAGTCACTGCACCAGCAGAGCTTACACTCTATATTCCCCATCACATGTACACACATATACCGCAGCGCTGTACAGAGGATGTCAGTCACACCAGTCCCTGCACCAGCAGAGCTTACACTCTATATTCCCCATCACATGGACACACACATATACCGCAGTGCTGTACAGAGAGGATGTCACTCACACCAGTCCCTGCACCAGCAGAGCTTACACTCTATATTCCCCATCACATGTACACACACATATACCGCAGCGCTGTACAGAGAGGATGTCACTCACACCAGTCCCTGCACCAGCAGAGCTTACACTCTATATTCTCCATCACATGGACACACACATATACCGCAGCGCTGTACAGAGGATGTCAGTCACACCAGTCCCTGCACCAGCAGAGCTTACACTCTATATTCCCCATCACATGGACACACACATATACCGCAGCGCTGTACAGAGAGGATGTCACTCACACCAGTCCCTGCACCAGCAGAGCTTACACTCTATATTCTCCATCACATGTACACACACATATACGCAGTGCAGTACAGAGAGGATGTCACTCACACCAGTCCCTGCACCAGCAGAGCTTACACTCTATATTCCCCATCACATGGACACACACATATACCGCAGCGCTGTACAGAGAGGATGTCACTCACACCAGTCCCTGCACCAGCAGAGCTTACACTCTATATTCTCCATCACATGGACACACACATATACCACAGCGCTGTACAGAGAGGATGTCACTCACACCAGTCCCTGCACCAGCAGAGCTTACACTCTATATTCCCCATCACATGGACACACACATATACCGCAGCGCTGTACAGAGAGGATGTCACTCACACCAGTCCCTGCACCAGCAGAGCTTACACTCTATATTCCCCATCACATGGACACACACATATACCGCAGCGCTGTACAGAGAGGATGTCAGTCACACCAGTCCCTGCACCAGCAGAGCTTACACTCTATATTCCCCATCACATGGACACACACATATACCGCAGCGCTGTACAGAGAGGATGTCAGTCACACCAGTCCCTGCACCAGCAGAGCTTACACTCTATATTCCCCATCACATGTACACACATATACCGCAGCGCTGTACAGAGAGGATGTCACTCACACCAGTCCCTGCACCAGCAGAGCTTACACTCTATATTCCCCATCACATGTACACACACATATACCGCAGCGCTGTACAGAGAGGATGTCACTCACACCAGTCCCTGCACCAGCAGAGCTTACACTCTATATTCCCCATCACATGGACACACATATATACCGCAGCGCTGTACAGAGGATGTCAGTCACACCAGTCCCTGCACCAGCAGAGCTTACACTCTATATTCCCCATCACATAGACACACACATATACCGCAGCACTGTACAGAGAGGATGTCACTCACACC
This sequence comes from Pseudophryne corroboree, assembly GCF_028390025.1. Taxonomy (NCBI): domain Eukaryota; kingdom Metazoa; phylum Chordata; class Amphibia; order Anura; family Myobatrachidae; genus Pseudophryne; species Pseudophryne corroboree. Next base: position 6,131,778 of record NC_086451.1, read on the forward strand.
AGTCCCCGCACCAGCAGAGCTTACACTCTATATTCCCCATCACATGGACACATACATATACCGCAGCACTGTACAGAGAGGATGTCACTCACACCAGTCCCTGCACCAGCAGAGCTTACACTCTATATTCCCCATCACATGGACACACATATATACCGCAGCGCTGTACAGAGGATGTCAGTCACACCAGTCCCCGCACCAGCAGAGCTTACACTCTATATTCCCCATCACATAGACACACACATATACCGCAGCACTGTACAGAGAGGATGTCACTCACACCAGTCCCTGCACCAGCAGAGCTTACACTCTATATTCCCCATCACATGGACACACACACATATACCGCAGCACTTTACAGAGAGGGTGTCACTCACACCAGTCCCTGCACCAGCAGAGCTTACACTCTATATTCCCCATCACATGGACACACACATATACCGCAACGCTGTACAGAGAGGATGTCAGTCACACCAGTCCCTGCACCAGCAGAGCTTACACTCTATATTCCCCATCACATGGACACACACATATACCACAGCGCTGTACAGAGAGGATGTCACTCACACCAGTCCCTGCACCAGCAGAGCTTACACTCTATATACCCATCACATGTACACACATATATACCGCAGCGCTGTACAGAGAGGATGTCAGTCACACCAGTCCCTGCACCAGCAGAGCTTACACTCTATATTCCCCATCACATGGACACACACATATACCGCAGCGCTGTACAGAGAGGATGTCACTCACACCAGTCCCTGCACCAGCAGAGCTTACACTCTATATTCCCCATCACATGGACACACACATACACCGCAGCGCTGTACAGAGAGGATGTCACTCACACCAGTCCCTGCACCAGCAGAGCTTACACTCTATATTCCCCATCACATGTACACACACATATACCGCAGCGCTGTACAGAGAGGATGTCACTCACACCAGTCCCTGCACCAGCAGAGCTTACACTCTATATTCCCCATCACATGTACACACACATATACCGCAGCGCTGTACAGAGAGGATGTCACTCACACCAGTCCCTGCACCAGCAGAGCTTACACTCTATATTCCCCATCACATGGACACACATATATACCGCAGCGCTGTACAGAGGGTGTCACTCACACCAGTCACTGCACCAGCAGAGCTTACACTCTATATTCCCCATCACATGGACACACACATATACCGCAGCGCTGTACAGAGAGGATGTCAGTCACACCAGTCCCTGCACCAGCAGAGCTTACACTCTATATTCCCCATCACATGGACACACATATATACCGCAGCGCTGTACAGAGGGTGTCACTCACACCAGTCACTGCACCAGCAGAGCTTACACTCTATATTCCCCATCACATGGACACACACATATACCGCAGCGTTGTACAGAGAGGATGTCAGTCACACCAGTCCCTGCACCAGCAGAGCTTACACTCTATATTCCCCATCACATAGACACATACATATACCGCAGCACTGTACAGAGAGGATGTCAGTCACACCAGTCCCCGCACCAGCAGAGCTTACACTCTATATTCCCCATCACATGGACACATACATATACCGCAGCAGTGTACAGAGAGGATGTCACTCACACCAGTCCCTGCACCAGCAGAGCTTACACTCTATATTCCCCATCACATGAACACACACATATACCGCAGCGCTGTACAGAGAGGATGTCACTCACACCAGTCCCTGCACCAGCAGAGCTTACACTCTATATTCCCCATCACATGTACACACACATATACCGCAGCGCTGTACAGAGAGGATGTCACTCACACCAGTCCCTGCACCAGCAGAGCTTACACTCTATATTCCCCATCACATGGACACACACATATACCGCAGCGCTGTACAGAGAGTATGTCAGTCACACCAGTCCCTGCACCAGCAGAGCTTACACTCTATATTCCCCATCACATGTACACACACATATACCGCAGCGCTGTATAGTGTTCACTCTAGGATTTTTTTAGGGCAGGGTGCTGATCACGGGTAGGGCACATTTTTCATTCGGGAGGGCACATTTTTCGTTCGGGAGGGCACATTTTTCAGTTAGAAGGGCAAAATTAGGTACATACTATAATGCTTGGTCCTCCCATTCCCACATGATAAAGAATGGGCAGTGCGCGCCAAAGGCGCGCAGCAAAAATTTAGGGGCGTTGTTTTTCGTGGGGAAGGGGCATGGCCACATAATAGTGGCAATTCACATTACACCACACAGTAGTGCAGCTAATACACACTGCACCAGGTAGAACCTCCTATACACACTGCGACAGGTAGAGCACGTTATACATATTGCGCCAGGCAGAGCACATTCTACACTTTGCGCCAGGCAGAGCACGTTATACACATTGCACCAGGTAGAGAGCACTGAGACACACTGCACCAAGTAGAGAGCACCGAGAAACATTGCACCAGGTAGAGAGCACCGAGAAACATTGCACCAGGTAGAGAGCACCGAGAAACATTGCACCAGGTAGAGAGCACCGAGAAACATTGCACCAGGTAGAGAGCACGTTATACACATTGCACCAGGTAGAGAGCACTGAGACACATTGCACCAGGTAGAGAGCACTGAGAAACATTGCACCAGGTAGAGAGCACGTTATACACATTGCACCAGGTAGAGAGCACTAAGACACACTGCACCAGGTAGAGAGCACTGAGACACATTGCACCAGGTAGAGAGCACTGAGACACATTGCACCAGATAGAGAGCACTGAGACACATTGCACCAGGTAGAGAGCACTGAGACACATTGCACCAGGTAGAGAGCACTGAGAAACATTGCACCAGGTAGAGAGCACTGAGACACATTGCACCAGGTAGAGAGCACTGAGAAACATTGCACCAGGTAGAAAGCACTGAGAAACACTGCACCAGGTAGAGAGCACTGAGGCACATTGCACCAGGTAGAGAGCACTGAGAAACATTACACCAGGTAGAGAGCACTGAGAAACACTGCACCAGGTAGAGAGCACTGAGAAACACTGCACCAGGTAGAGAGCACTGAGAAACACTGCACCAGGTAGAGAGCACTGAGACACATTGCACCAGGTAGAGAGCACTGAGACACATTGCACCAGGTAGAGAGCACTGAGAAACATTGCACCAGATAGAGAGCACTGAGAAACACTGCACCAGGTAGAGAGCACTGAGACACACTGCACCAGGTAGAGAGCACTGAGAAACATTGCACCAGGTAGAAAGCACTGAGAAACACTGCACCAGGTAGAGAGCACTGAGACACATTGCACCAGGTAGAGAGCACTGAGAAACATTGCACCAGGTAGAGAGCACTGAGGAACACTGCACCAGGTAGAGAGCACTGAGAAACATTGCACCAGGTAGAGAGCACTGAGAAACATTGCACCAGGTAGAGAGCACTGAAAAACATTGCACCAGGTAGAGAGCACAAGACACACTGCACCAGGTAGGGCACATTTTTGATCTCCGCTTTTTTTGTGCCAATCTTACATACTGGGGGCTGATGCTGCGGGTCACCCCTCACACACCGCGGAGCTGGTTGAAAATGGCCACAACACTGATCCATGTACACAGAGGAGGGAGGGCTGGGTTTGTCTCGGCGGGAGAGGCAAACCCAGCCCTCCTGTCTCATCAGATCATGAGCAGACCTATAGTCTGCTCACAGAGGAGGGGAGCTGCGACGGCTGACAGCTAAGGACGGGCGGGACGCGGAGGTCTCTGTCTCTCATGCAGGGAGACACAGTGATCTCGCTGAGCCAAAAAAAAAGTGGGTCCCAGGGACCCCTCAGTTTTAAAAATTTGGGTCCTACTTCAGTTTCTGGGTCCCACAGCAACGTATGCTTTTGAGATCCCCTTATGCCTCCCCACATAGCATTAGACCACCCCACATGGTAGATAGCAGTTATGGCAGTATTGGGGGGCAAATAGAGGGTTAGGTGCAGGTAGTGCTGTAGGCAGTGTTAGGGGTAGGGAGGCATCAGTACCCAGGATTCGGTGCTTCCTGCTCCCCGTCAACTTTTAAGATCAGCTTCTCTGTGTCCTTGTTGAAGCCCTACCGCTATAACACGAGGTGTGTGCGTATGCTGGGCACTGCTTTGGTTTGGGGATTGTTTGTGTGTATGCTGAGCACTGTGTGGGTGTGGCAGTTGTGTCTATGCTGAGCACTGTGTGTGGATATGGGAGTTTATGTATGCTGGTCACTGTGTATAGGGGGATGTATCCTGGGCACTGTGGGTATGGAGTACCCATATGCTAGGCGCTTTGGGAAGGGGGGGGGGGGGGGGATGAGCAATGTGTGGGTATGGGTTGTGCGTATGATGGCCACTGTGCGGGTGTGTGGGTATAGAGGGTGCTATGAGCATTGTAAGTGTGTATAATGAGTACTGTGTGGGTATAGAGCATTATGAGAGCTGTGGGGGGTGTATAATGGGCACTGTGTGGTATAGGGGTGTGCATATGATGGGCGCTGTGTGGTATAGGGGTGTGCATATGATGGGCGCTGTGTGGTTTGGGTGTGCGTATGATGGTCACTATGGGGGTGTGCATACTGGACATTGTGTGGGTTTAGAGGGTTTTATGAGCTCTGGCGGGTGTATAATGAGCACTGTGTGGGCATGGAGTGTGTGTATGATGGGCACTGTGGGGGTGTGAATACTGAGCACTGTGTGGGTATGGGGGTGTTTATAATGGGCACTGTGTGGGTATGTGGGGTATAATGGGTGCAGTAGTGGTGGTAGCAGCAGGGGACAGGATAGGTGCAGTAGTGGTGGTATCAGGGGGCATGATGGGTGCAGTAGTGGTAGGGGGTAGGATAGGTGCAGTAGTGGTAGCAGGGGGTAAGATAGGTTGCGCAGTGGTAGGAGGCAGGATGGGTGCAGTAGTGGTAGCAGGGGGTAAGATAGGTGCAGCAGTGGTAGGAGGCAGGATGGGTGCAGTAGTGGTGGTAGCAGGGGGTAAGATAGGTGCAGCAGTGGTAGGAGGCAGGATGGGTGCAGTAGTGGTGGTAGCAGGGAGTAGGATAGGTGCAGTAGTGGTGGTATCAGGGGGCATGATGGGTGCAGTAGTGGTAGGGGGTAGGATAGGTGCAGTAGTGGTAGCAGGGGGTAAGATAGGTTGCGCAGTGGTAGGAGGCAGGATGGGTGCAGTAGTGGTAGCAGGGGGTAAGATAGGTGCAGCAGTGGTAGGAGGCAGGATGGGTGCAGTAGTGGTAGCAGGGGGTAAGATAGGTGCAGTAGTGGTAGCAGGGGGTAAGATAGGTGCAGTAGTGGTAGCAGGGGGTAGGATAGGTGCAGTAGTGGTAGCAGGGGGTAAGATAGGTGCAGCAGTGGTAGGAGGCAGGATGGGTGCAGTAGTGGTAGCAGGGGGTAAGATAGGTGCAGCAGTGGTAGGAGGTAGGATAGGTGCAGTAGTGGTGGTAGCAGGGGGTAAGATAGGTGCAGCAGTGGTAGGAGGCAGGATGGGTGCAGTAGTGGTAGCAGGGGGTAAGATAGGTGCAGTAGTGGTAGCAGGGGGTAAGATAGGTGCAGTAGTGGTAGCAGGGGGTAGGATAGGTGCAGTAGTGGTAGCAGGGGGTAAGATAGGTGCAGCAGTGGTAGGAGGTAGGATAGGTGCAGTAGTGGTGGTAGCAGGGGGTAAGATAGGTGCAGCAGTGGTAGGAGGCAGGATGGGTGCAGTAGTGGTGGTAGCAGGGGGTAAGATAGGTGCAGCAGTGGTAGGAGGCAGGATGGGTGCAGTAGTGGTGGTAGCAGGGAGTAGGATAGGTGCAGTAGTGGTAGCAGGGGGTAAGATAGGTGCAGCAGTGGTAGGGGGTAGGATAGGTGCAGTAGTGGTAGCAGGGGGTAAGATAGGTGCAGCAGTGGTAGGAGGCAGGATGGTTGCAGTAGTGGTGGTAGCAGGGGGCAGGATGGGTGCAGTAGTGGTAGCAGAGGGCAGGATGTGTGCACTAGTAGTTGGGACGCTGGGGGAATAAGATGCAGCGTAACAGGAAGCGCCCTCACAGGTATAATGTGCAGGTATTGGCCATGTTATTTAATAAATATAGGAAAGGCCCGCCTGCACGTTTGTGAAACGAAAGATTTATCACCATTCCCCCAGGTCGCAGCGCTCTGACCTCTTGGTACTTTGCAGTCGTGGTGCCCGACCGCACTGACATGTCCCGCTCGGCCCCAGCTCATGTTCTCTGCAGCAGACCCACCGGGCTGCCCCTGGTGAAAGCGCTCCTCTCCTCCTCGGCTCCCTCCTGCATCTTCCATTCTCCTGTCATCGTGATGTCCGCGCCCGGTTGCCACCAGCACATTCAATGGGTTGGAGATCAGCGCAGGGAGGAGGGACCGACGTCTCAGGTGGCGCTTGGATTGGGAGACGCTGCCGGCAGCGATTGGATGTTGAGAAGCTGCCGGCGGCTATTGGCTGGTGAGGCAGGGCTTGGGGATTTCTATTGGCTGTGAGGCGGCTGTGAGGCGGCTGTCAGCAAAAAACAGCGCGTCCTGCGGGACCCGCTCACTTTTAAAATCCGAGTCCCTCTTTGCGATCACTGCAGTGTGGTTAATGTGTCCGGCGGGCAGCAAAGTGCGGGGCGGGAGGGCGCACACAAACGGGCAGGGCGGCATTCAGGTGTCTAAAAAAGGGGCAGGGCGCAGCGCCCTGTGAAAGACACCTAGAGTGAACACTAGCTGTACAGAGAGGGTGTCACTCACACCAGTCACTGCACCAGCAGAGCTTACACTCTATATTCCCCATCACATGGACACACACATATACCGCAGCGCTGTACAGAGAGGATGTCAGTCACACCAGTCCCTGCACCAGCAGAGCTTACACTCTATATTCCCCATCACATGGACACACATATATACCGCAGCGCTGTACAGAGGGTGTCACTCACACCAGTCACTGCACCAGCAGAGCTTACACTCTATATTCCCCATCACATGGACACACACATATACCGCAGCGTTGTACAGAGAGGATGTCAGTCACACCAGTCCCTGCACCAGCAGAGCTTACACTCTATATTCCCCATCACATAGACACATACATATACCGCAGCACTGTACAGAGAGGATGTCAGTCACACCAGTCCCCGCACCAGCAGAGCTTACACTCTATATTCCCCATCACATGGACACATACATATACCGCAGCAGTGTACAGAGAGGATGTCACTCACACCAGTCCCTGCACCAGCAGAGCTTACACTCTATATTCCCCATCACATGAACACACACATATACCGCAGCGCTGTACAGAGAGGATGTCACTCACACCAGTCCCTGCACCAGCAGAGCTTACACTCTATATTCCCCATCACATGTACACACACATATACCGCAGCGCTGTACAGAGAGGATGTCACTCACACCAGTCCCTGCACCAGCAGAGCTTACACTCTATATTCCCCATCACATGGACACACACATATACCGCAGCGCTGTACAGAGAGTATGTCAGTCACACCAGTCCCTGCACCAGCAGAGCTTACACTCTATATTCCCCATCACATGGACACACACATATACCGCAGTGCTGTACAGAGTATGTCACTCACACCAGTCCCTGCACCAGCAGAGCTCACACTCTATATACCCATCACATGTACACACATATATACCGCAGCGCTGTACAGAGAGGATGTCACTCACACCAGTCCCTGCACCAGCAGAGCTTACACTCTATATTCCCCATCACATGGACACACACATATACCGCAGCGCTGTACAGAGAGGATGTCACTCACACCAGACCCTGCACCAGCAGAGCTTACACTCTATATTCTCCATCACATGGACACACACATATACCGTAGCGCTGTACAGAGGATGTCAGTCACACCAGTCCCTGCACCAGCAGAGCTTACACTCTATATTCCCCATCACATGGACACACACATATACCGCAGCGCTGTACAGAGAGGATGTCACTCACACCAGTCCCTGCACCAGCAGAGCTTACACTCTATATTCTCCATCACATGTACACACACATATACCGCAGCGCTGTACAGAGAGGATGTCAGTCACACCAGTCCCTGCACCAGCAGAGCTTACACTCTATATTCCCCATCACATAGACACACACATATACCGCAGCGCTGTACAGAGAGGATGTCACTCACACCAGTCCCTGCACCAGCAGAGCTTACACTCTATATTCCCCATCACATAGACACACACATATACCGCAGCGCTGTACAGAGAGGATGTCACTCACACCAGTCCCTGCACCAGCAGAGCTTACACTCTATATTCTCCATCACATGTACACACACATATACCGCAGCGCTGTACAGAGAGGATGTCACTCACACCAGTCCCTGCACCAGCAGAGCTTACACTCTATATTCCCCATCACATGGACACACACATATACCGCAGCGCTGTACAGAGAGGATGTCACTCACACCAGTCCCTGCACCAGCAGAGCTTACACTCTATATTCCCCATCACATGTACACACATATACCACAGCGCTGTACAGAGAGGATGTCACTCACACCAGTCCCTGCACCAGCAGAGCTTACACTCTTTATTCCCCTTCACATATACACACACATATACCGCAGCGCTGTACAGAGAGGATGTCACTCACACCAGTCCCTGCACCAGCAGAGCTTACACTCTATATTCCCCATCACATAGACACACACATATACCGCAGCGCTGTACAAAGAGGATGTCACTCACACCAGTCCCTGCACCAGCAGAGCTTACACTCTATATTCCCCATCACATGGACACACACATATACCGCAGCGCTGTACAGATAGTATGTCACTCACACCAGTCCCTGCACCAGCAGAGCTTACACTCTATATTCCCCATCACATGTATACACATATACCGCAGCGCTGTACAGAGAGGATGTCAGTCACACTAGTCCCTGCACCAGCAGAGCTTACACTCTATATTCCCCATCACATGTACACACATATACCGCAGCACTGTACAGAGAGGATGTCACTCACACCAGTCCCTGCACCAGCAGAGCTTACACTCTATATTCCCCATCACATAGACACACACATATACCGCAGCGCTGTACAGAGAGGATGTCTGTCACACCAGTCCCTGCACCAGCAGAGCTTACACTCTATATTCCCCATCACATGGACACACACACATATACCGCAGCGCTGTACAGAGAGTATGTCACTCACACCAGTCCCTGCACCAGCAGAGCTTACACTCTATATTCCCCATCACATGGACACACACATATACCGCAGCGCTGTACAGAGAGGATGTCACACACACCAGTCACCGCACCAGCAGAGCTTACACTCTATATTCCCCATCACATGGACACACACATATACCGCAGCACTGTACAGAGAGTATGTCACTCACACCAGTCCCTGCACCAGCAGAGCTTACACTCTATATTCCCCATCACATGGACACACACATATACCGCAGCGCTGTACAGAGAGGATGTCTGTCACACCAGTCCCTGCACCAGCAGAGCTTACACTCTATATTCCCCATCACATGGACACACACACATATACCGCAGCGCTGTACAGAGAGTATGTCACTCACACCAGTCCCTGCACCAGCAGAGCTTACACTCTATATTCCCCATCACATGGACACACACATATACCGCAGCGCTGTACAGAGAGGATGTCACACACACACACCAGTCCCCGCACCAGCAGAGCTTACACTCTATATTCCCCATCACATGGACACACACATATACCGCAGCACTGTACAGAGAGTATGTCAGTTACACCAGTCCCTGCACCAGCAGAGCTTACACTCTATATTTCCCATCACATGTACACACACATATACCGCAACGCTGTACAGAGAGTGTATCAGTCACATCAGTCCCTGCACCAGCAGAGCTTACTCTCTATATTCCCCATCACATGTACACACACATATACCACAGCGCTGTACAGAGAGGATGTCACTCACACCAGTCCCTGCACCAGCAGAGCTTACACTCTATATTCCCCATCACATGTACACACACATATACCACAGCGCTGTACAGAGAGGATGTCACTCACACCAGTCCCTACACCAGCAGAGCTTACACTCTATATTCCCCATCAGATGTACACACGAGGGTTTATTTCTGTCAGCAGCCAATTATCCTACCAGTATGTGTATGTGTACATACAAACTCCACACAACTAGGCCTTGTTTGAGATTTGAACCCATGACCTCAGTGCTCTGAGCAAGTAATGCTAACCACTCTGCTATCACGCTGTTCAGGTTGTCCAGGTAAATTGAACACATCTATACCCCATTCTCCTGCTTCCCCCGTATTTTAGCTTAGCAGAATTGCGAACGAAAGATTTGCAGAATTGCGAATAGAAATTTCTTAGCAGTTTCTGAGTAGCTCCAGACTTACTCCTACACTGCGATCAGTTCAGTCAGTTTCGTTCCTGGTTTGACGTCACAAACACACCCAGCGTTCGCCCAGACACTCCCCCGTTTCTTCAGACACTCCCGCGTTTTTCCCAGAAACGCCAGCGTTTTTTCGCACACACCCACAAAACGGCCAGTTTCCGCCCAGAAACACCCACTTCCTGTCAATCCCACTACGATCACCAGAACGATGAATTTTCTTCGTTAAGCCGTGAGTAAAATACCATACTTTTTTGCAAATTTACTTGGCGCAGGCGCACTGCGAACGTTGCGCATGCGCAGTTTGCGACTAATCGCTCCGTTGCGAAAAAAACTAACGAGCGAACAACTCGGAATGAGGGCCTATATGCATTGTAATGACACAAGACTAGATGCCATCACTGTGTGTTAGATCTGCCCCGGTACACTACCCCCATACACTACATACCAGGGGCAGTAACATACTGGGCACCAGGAAGCCCCCCCGACTCCAGCGCTGGGAGACCGACACCGGCGGCCGCAGGACCAGCACAT